>NW_010518482.1:68721-76277 GCF_000687285.1 Phaethon lepturus
TATGCTTTTTTATGCTGCTTTGTTGGTTCTATGGTTGTCTTTAATTATGCATGGGCATGCCGAAATGCAATCATGCCTTTTGTTGCGGGCAAATATTAGTGATATTTGTGAATGTTGTGTATGCCTAGGGTAAATGCTGACTTTTGAGACACTCATATGTGAGGCTACCATGGGATTAAAAAAATGTAATTTGCATGTGCATTCATTTGATTAGTGAAAATTCTGAGTTTTAATTGCAGTGTCTCACAAAGTCCATACATCTTTGCATAGGAACACTGATGTTTTTGAGAATCATTAGCATAAATGAAGACTTTGTAATGATGGCTTCCCCATTCTCTCCTTCCTTCTGATACTGTGCACAACCTTTACATCCAATGGGGAAAACTGGTCTCTTGTATAGAATTTAGAAGCAACAGAAGAGGAGTGGAAGGCTCCTCTTCCCCTTCTGAACACCACCGGGAACCAGGTGGCCATAATGTGGGTATGGGGTGTTTCATTCAGATTTTCTACAATTCCTATTTTTTTCTGCAACAAAGGATTTTCTTTAACTAGGACACACATTACTGATCAGACACTTTTATCCTTTCTTTCCAGAACCCGAAGTCTTTCCTCCTATCCATAATGTTCTTTGCCCGTTTCTGCTTGATAATCCATGTAGGCAGTTTTATTAGTTACAGTACCTAATTTAACATCAAAAGAATCAGACCACCTCTCTGCTGTGTGAATGACTGGAAGACCTGATTCAGGGAAGACACAAGGCATGTTAAGTATTTCATAGGAATCAGGATTTCTGTCTGCCAGCACTGCTGACTTAAATGCAGGGAGAACTAAGGGAGACCATGGTGGGTACAAAAGCAGCAGTAAAGACTTTTTTGTGCTAGATCCCAAAAGTGTGCCTGTGAAAATGTTTCCTAAGGCAGCTCTCCATCACTGCTCGTATTAAACCTTTCAAGTCAATGTGTAATCTGGTAAGTCTTCTTCATCCAGATAGATGCATTTGAACGAGCAGTCACCCTGCGAGTAAAGACTGGCCAGTAGAAAGATAACAGTTCTTATTTGTCATTCTCTATTATTGTAACCATATTACAGAGGATAATGAAGTGCAAGTTATAGCAATTAGTTGGTGGCAGCACAAATGATAAGCACAGCGCTATTACTTTCATATACTGTGCTGTGCAATGCAGCCTATTGATTTAACGACAGATTTTCTTTTTTCCCTTTCACTCTCTGGTAAAAAACAACACTGAGATTTATGTGAGCGTTACTGTTTTGGAATACAGATCAGGCTGGAGAAATACTGGTGTGAATCTTTGCATGCTCACTATTTAAAAAAGACCAGCCTAGGTTAAGTCATAAAGTGCTTTACAAAATAGGATAAATGCCGTGTGTTCCGCAGTAGGGCTCCTTGGCTTTTTTCCTCACACCTGACTGCCTATTAATCTGCCTTTTAACCGTGCCTGCATGTAGCCACACATGGTTGGAGCCACCAGCAATGTAGCTCTCTCCAGGCCTCTCCAAACTGGGTCACCCTTTTGCTATTGGTTAGTGTTAAATTATTCCCTTTGAGATAACCAAGACACTCCATGGTGGTCTCTATTGTCATGTTCTGGCACTGAGATTTTATAACAGATTATGGGCAATCTGTCATTTCAAACTGTTCAGAGATATATGAAAAATTAGACACATGTTGCTCTCTCACACAGAGAAATTTGAACAAAGACAACAAAAAACATATTTTTCCCCATTTATTATTTGATCATTATTGCCTATTAAAATAGGGTAAATAAAGCATGAAGTGCACCTTGAATAAAGAACTCTAACGACGTACGGCATTTGTCATTATCAAAATGTTCATGTGGATTTCAGTGGAGAATAATTTCAGCTGTCTTGACTTGGCTTTGACGTACAGCAGCTTCCACAGACCACTTGAAGGCTGAAGCCCCATCCTGAAAGTGGCCTTTGGTTGCACCTAAGAACATACTTCACCCCAAATGACTGTGGGATAATAATGCATTTAGATTAGTTTGTAATTAGTGTCTCCTGGTACTATTGTAAACATTTGCTTCGTCTTTTCACTGGAATGAGAACCCAGAAGGATCTTATTGTTGATTTCATGGAGATTTTAAGTTCAGTCTAAATCATGACCTTTGTATACAACCAGGACACTAACATTGTAGGAATACTTGTATAGACTTCAAGAAGTTTTGAATTTTATCCAGGTAAATATCTCATATCTGAGTGTACCTATGTATACCTGAATATTTCAGTTCTAACTAAGCAGTATACATTCAATTATATTAATAAGATGCACATGTATTTTATATTTCATCTGTGTGTTTTACATGTTTTGTATATATGGTAATATATATTTTTATAACCTGTATATTTATGTGTCTTTATATGTGCATGTATGTGTCTGTGTGCATATAGATGTTTGTCGTACTCATGGCTGTCCACCTTCAGTTATCTATGGTTATGAAAGTATATGTATGTATAGATGGATGGATGGAGAGGTATTATCCTCCTACTTACATACTTCCCCTTTGAGGCATTTCCTAAATCAGAAGCCATTGGTGCCATTCAGGAGCTACTTTGGCTTTTGCCTGGATTGCTCATGTTCCTTCTCTTTCTCTTTTGAAACTTTTAATCACTGTTAATGTTTGGGCCTCTTTTTACAAACATGAGAGTTCAAGCTGCCCTCTGGCTCACAGTCCATGGCTCCAGGTGCTGTCTGGATCTCCTTTTCTCCAGTGCCATCGCAGACTTACCATTCCGGCATAGTTCTTCTCTCCTGGCCAACTCCCCCAAAATGCTGTCACTCTCACCCTCATTTTCCTATTGCCTATTGTTGACAATGATGGCTGCCCCCTCCTTGACATCAGATCTGGTCCCTTTCCCTCCTCCACCTACACATAATCTCATTTGTGTATGCGTTTACTTACGTATAATCCCGTTTCAAGAAACAAATTCAACTATGTCTGTCTGGACAGCTCCCGTTACCCGTGTCAGCACAGAAGGGTGTGCATCTCCCTCCCCTCTTGCGCTGTGCCCTGCCTACCACCTCCTCTGTGTATGGTGAGGGACGCCACTGTCATTCTGTTTGTCACCCAAGCACACAACGTGGTTTTCTTTGCGTTGGTCTCCTATACGCTCACATCCAGGCTATGTCAAAGTGCTTAAAGATTCTTTCTGCACAACATCTCCCAGATGTATGTTCCTTCCCCTCTAATGCTGAATTATGTAATTTAGTGAATTGCAGGCTCAGAATGCAGCAGGATAAGGCTTTTATTGTTATCGTCTCTGATAAATAGACATCATCTGCCATTGAACGTGTTTAACACTTTCACCTAATATTTTATGTTAAAAAGAGAATTGTGTTGGAAATTTAATTCTGAAAAACAAGCAGTGAGATGATAAATGCTGTGAAAAACAACTCCAGCCACTGCAATGTTTAATGTTTTCTAGTGTGTCTTGATTTTGTATCAGTTTCCAATTACCGCTACAAAGACAGAACACCGATTTTGATATAATTAAAAAACATATAACCAAATTGAGAATTGAATGCATATTTCAGAGTTTAGAATAAAGAATCCTAATAACATTTTTACACTATTAAAGAAACCTATTTTTATGTTCTAAAAAAGGACATACTGTCAATGGCTGAACAAGGACTAGCAAGTTGTTGTTTCACATGGGGACAGAGTTGGTGGAGAGAATAATTTATCCTGGGACAAGTAATCCCTAGCAGCCCTGCATCTGGTTTAGATTATTTCTCTTGCTGTATGTTGGCCAGTACAGTCACTGGATGAAGCCTCAACTCTTGGTTAAAAACAGAAAGCAACCCCACAAATGCTGCACTGCCATGCCCTCTGGCAAGTGGTAGAAGTAATGATCTGAAAGGGGTTAGGAGTTCTATTGCAGCAGGGAGGCAGCAGGGGTCAAATCTGCACCAGAAGACCTATAACTAAGTCTGTAATTCTTATATGGGCAAAGCTGCAGGGATTTCTGCTTGATTAAGGGTTGCATGATTGAGGCCAGTGACATTAACAGGCAAAACATCCACTCTGCATCTCAAAACGGTGATCCAACATGTAAGAAAAAGCCATGGAATAGCAAAATCCCAACACTTTCTTGCGTGGAAAAGTGGCTGTATGCTTCCCATACACATGCCGAGTCTGTAAATGGAATTTATTTCTCCTTTTTTTTTTTTTCTCCTGTCAAAAGCAATTTTAGGAACTTTCCTGTTGTATTTAATGCATATCTTTTGCCTGTATGGACTCTGAACTTCACCAGTATTGTTTTGAGCCTACATGATCAATAAATGTCAGCTTCCAAAGTGCTTTGCCAGTTTAGGTATCAGAAATGAAAACATAAGCTTCAGCTCTCTTTTACTGGTCATGACAAATTGATTCTTTTCGGTCTACCTTGCATTTCTGTCACTTCACCCATCTGAAGAGAAGTGGATTTCTCACTGTTACCTGCTGTTAGGCCAACCTGAATTCCAACATCCTTTCACAGGTTTGTTGTTAAATTTGTCTTGTGGTCATGTGCACAATAAAATGGGAACCAGTGGGATTCTGAATGTGCAAGGACTGGGAAAGCAAGGCTGGGATCTTCATTAGCTCGCTTTAACTGTTCATGGCACCGGGCTGAATTGCACATTTCTTTGGGCTAATGTCTTTATTAGTGTTCAGCCTTTGAGCAGGCAGTTTGCAAAACAGAATCCAACAGTTCATTTACATTTTGAAACCTTTTGTGTTTTGGCAATTAAGAATAGCAAAACAAAGACTGTACATACACAATGAACATGCACTTGTAATTACAATTTTGTACATGAATATTCATGGTTATGCAATTAGGTGAGGAATTATATGCTTAAATGGCCACCTGGGCACTTTATGGCCAAATAGAAAAGTAACCATTCATATGTACAGGTGGATATACGTTTATTTAAAAAGAAATAACAAAGAATTGTTGGATCCCCAGTGCAATGATGTACTTGCTTCCCCAGAAAAGAAGAGGGACAACTTGTGATGAAGGAAGGATTTTTACCCTTGCTGCAAGAAACCTTAGCAGGATTGTTTTCCCATTGCTCTTTTGAGCATCAGCACAAGTTCAGGAATAGATTGATCTTAAAATATGCTTGTAGTTTCCTAAAATATATCCACAGTTTACTCTATGGCCAGCTTTTGCTGAGACACAGAAGTGCAGGATGCATTGCAATTTGTTTTAGCTTCTCCCCCCCAAAGTCTGTTAACACTTTCATTGTTCTTAAGGGTTTGCGGCACATCTGAAGTGTAGCACTTGCATTTTTTCAGAATTAGTTAATTAATTGAGTGTGCATTGCTGTCTACTGAAATCTGTCTCTCGGATTTCCAATTCATTTTTGCATAATTTCTGAATTTATGTGTTCTGGAAGTTTTAAAACTCTCGGCAAATATGTTTTACCTGTTTTCATATTACAACAGTAATCTGAATCTTAGTTTCATTAAAGGGTGGAAAGTGATGCCAGTTACATTCCTTTTCCTCAGGTCCCGTAGGAGGAAGTATGAGTGAGCAAAAGCTGCTGCTGAAAAAAAAGGAGCATGTAAAATACATATCCACAGGAAAAAAAAAAAGCGTTAGTCATCTATGCAGAACATATACAACACCTAATTAAATCAGGTTTCATTGAAATTAAGATAAATCGCATGAATTAATGAATCCATTTTGTGATGAACACTCAGCTCCCATTGTGCAAGCAGACTTTACAAGAGGCATTTTAGCTAAGACTTTTTGTGGGCAAAAGCTGTCACTGACTGTATGTTTGTACCACATACAAGGGCAATGGACAGAAGATAGATCTCTTCTCTGGCATCTGGAGGTATCCCAGCATTTCGGCTTCCCTGCTGGGTGACCTTGGGCAAGTCACATCTCCTTTCATTGTCTCAGTCTCCCTGTTTGCAGAATGGGGATTATTTCACTAATCTCTGAAAGAATTTTGTAGTCTACTCAGGAGTAGCAGTATTTAGGAACAAAGCTTTCTTGTAACAATAATGCCTGATTTGCGTGCCACTTTATTGCCCAGTATGGGGCTTAAACAACATTTATGTGATATACTGGCTTGTGCTGGATCTCTGCACAGGAGTGAATCTTATCCAAGATCAATATAGTCATTCCCCAGTCCTGTAGTTTTTATGAGTTCTACAACATAAAGAAATCAGGTCCTTCCACAACGAAAGCACTATGCCTCTGCCATAATTGTTAAGCTTGGGAATTGGATAAATACTTAAATTCTGTTTTTCCAGTGTTTTCCACTCCTGGAACCGTTAATGAAATTATAGTCTTGCTAATACCAGTATGACATACTGTCCATGTAAAAGGTATGTGTGAATTGTAAGCAAATACAAATTTGAGTGAAAAGTGTGCAGGCCTTCACCGGCTGTTACCCTGCTGACTTCAATGAGGTTATACAGTGTTTTCAAAAATGCAAAGGAGGTGGCATTTTTCAAGTTATAATCCTGATTTTCCATAAAATGTATCAATAGCGCCCATTTGCAAATTTTGTCATAGTGTTCTTCCTGTGGGGAACTGATTTTTTGGGGAAAAATAACTTTTGTCAGAAAAAAATATCAACTTATTTTTTAAAAAATTAAATTTAGTTTTTCCACCAGGAATATTTTTTTCAATAAAAAGAGGAGTTTTCAATGGAAGAGAAAAAAAGAAAAATAATTTTTGTAGTGCAGGTTTGTTGAAATTTCCAGCTGTCTGTGGCTGCAGGTTAAGGGCAGCCTGCAAAGCCAGCCCGGGAGCCTGCCTGCTCTGGAGCGTGGACCTGCTTTTGTGTGAAACAGCCTCTTCACGCCTGACCTGGAGCCAGTTAGGAGCAATGCAAAGCTATTGTCATTGACAGGCCCGAAGAGTGCTCAGTGTGTACGTGTAAGGAAGCTGCTGGAAGAGTTCTGTTACAGATGCTCCCTTTCCCTTCTTTCCCCCTCCATGTCCCCTTCTTCCCTTTCTTTGTTTCCTCTCCTCCCTTTTTCTCCCCATTCCGTGTCAGGAAGGGCCACCTCTGAAGGGCCGGGGGAGCACAGCACCGCACCGGCAGAGACTAGTGGGAACAGCAACTACAACAGTGAGTGGTTTCCAACAAATCCGAGGGCTAATGTAGGGTGCCTTGGGTGGTGGGGTCTGAGGGTGCTGGGTCCAGCCTTTCCCTGTGAACGGTTTCTCTCTTGAATGTCACATAATCCTTTGGACCCCAAACCTGAGGGATGCTGAGCCAGAAACCCAAAGGAGTTGGGTAGTTTCATACAGAGCTTCAAGCTTCCCAGGATTTTGTCATTTGTTATTTTTAACTTTATAAGCCCATCCCAAACCTGTGTTTTAGGCAACTGGATGGATGCAATTTATAGTGCTATGTCTTTTAACGCTGCACCATGTGCTGCAGTCCTGCCCGGTGCTCAGGCTGTGCTATTTGACACCTCCAACACTCCACACTGGAGGCACAAGACGCACTGCCTTCTGCTTTTCTCTAACATTGCGTTGCTGAGGTAAAAGAGATGTCCCGACCTCTT
>NW_010518482.1:76308-86972 GCF_000687285.1 Phaethon lepturus
TAAACTTGGTCAGTATATCCTGGCCACATTTCAACTGGGGTAATCACTCAGGGCCCAGACTTGGAAGTTATCACTAATTTTTTCTCACTTGTTATTTAGGCAAAAGCCAAGTAACACAATTTGCACTTCCTTGAGCATATCTTGGCTTTAGTTATAAAAGGCAACTACCTTTCCTAAGGTTTGGTCTGCTGCCTTGATCTACAAGTTAGATAGGTGTGACTCATTTGTTAAAGAATCTCTCTGTTGTTTCTGTTTTAGGTTAAATAATACTTTGGCATCATATTTTGCCTCTTGTAATAAGTAACACACATTGTATAAGTGAAAAACGTTACAGCACATTATTTTCAGCGCCCATTGACTCTCCAGCTGCTTTGTGCTGAGGGGGATTAGAAGTTGCCTTGAATCACCCTGCGGCCGGTTGAGCTGGTGACCCTGCCGTCACTGTTTTACATGCCTTCCCGTTCCATTTCGGTGACTGTCGGGAAGGAGCAGTGCACCTCTGTACTGACGGGCTGGTGATGTGTATCATTAATACTCTGAGGACCAAATTGTCTGGCATTAGCTGCCTGTGGTAGAACTGCACCCACTTATACCCAGAACAGATGTGATCTCGCTTCCTTATGCAAAACATCTAATGAGAGCACTAAAATTTCTCCTTAGTGCAGACTGTGAAGCAAATATGTCGGTATTTGCTCCTTTAAAGTATTTTGTCATATGTGTGGGTAAATTTACAAAGCACGTGGAGTTAAATGTCATTGAAAAATACAATCAAAAACCCATTAAGAGACCATTTTAAGAATGAGAGGTTGTAAAAATGGAATTTACAATAATAACCAGACTAAGAATCTGGCATTTACATGTCTGTACCAAATAGTGATTCCCGTGTTAGTTGTGCTTGAGTGACAAGGTGCTCTCTTATCTCCTGGATATAAATTCCAATATTCTTGTTATCTCTGGGACAAATAAACACCTGCATGAAGACTTCTTGCACTGCCAACTAACACCAACTGATCAAATTCAGCCAATTGTTTTTTTGTTCTTATCTGGGCCCGATGCCAAAAATATCCCATTGTATGAAGGGCCAGATTTTGCGCTCAGCTTATGCTCAGTTGATGTATAGCAAATTCTGACCTACCGATACAAGTCTAAGCACAGAGAGACATTTTTAAATGTTTTAATTTCCCATATGAAGCCTGAACCTATTTAGAAGCAAGCATGGAAGAGGTATTTGGCCTATAACATGGTATGACGGTGAATGCAATTGCTGCGACCAGACCTCTCCGAGGTCTAAGGACATAGGTGCATGAGGTATACTTGGTCCCTATGAGATACAAAAGTCCCTATGACACATTTTGGCATCCACAGAGATATAGCCAGGGAGGTAACTGTTTGGCAAGGTCCCTGTGAAATCCATTAGGATGTATTATATGTAGAGGTGTAGCTCATGCCTCTGTGGTCTGGATCTCTAGCCATGCTTACATGAACAGGCTTTTAAATGGTAGGAGTTCCAGAACTGTCTTGCTGTGGGATCAAGCATCCCAGATTTATAACCAAACCTTAAGTCTTTTTACTTGTTAATATTCATAGTCTGCTTCCCCTTCCTCTTCCATCTTCATTGCAAACAGTTGGCAAATCTTTCTGGGCATCTTCCTGAGCTTCTTGTAAAAGAAGAGGAGATTATATGTATAAAAAGCATTTTAAACATCGTAAGCCTATAGAAAACACTAGGATCAATGATAATGTCCATCTGTGATGATTCCATGGTTGAAGGGAACGGGGCAGGATTACTCTTTGAAAGCTCTCAGCCTGTGCCTGTGTTCATGCCAGATCTCTTCCTGGGCAATAGCAAGGCGAGGTGGTTCGCTCTTTCCAAGCAGTTTAACTCACTGCCTGCTTTGGAATCGGTCTGGGAGGACAGGGAGGTTCTTCTGGCAAGCGGTATGCCTCTTCCTGGGGGAGATGGAAGGTTGGTGGTATTTGCTACAATGGACCATTTCTCTCGGGTTATGCATGAAAGTGAACGCGTGAAACATCACACATCCTCCTGTTTGTTTCCTTGCTGATTGGCTTTTTGCCTGGTGTCTGGCTTGGGTTTCCACAATTCAGCTATCATCTCTCATTCCTCAACACATACACAGACCAAAAAGAATCAAAACCCTCTTGAAAATCTGACATTTCATCCCTTTTGAATTTGGGCGATATGAGGAGTCCGATTCCAAGTAATCACAGGCTTTGCATGTGCTAGTCCGTGGTCTCATCAGTTTAAGATGGAGAAATCAGCCCCTTTCTTTTAACGTTGCTTGCTTCTTTTTCTCTTAAGATCATCATTAAAATCTGACCTGATTAAACCACAACAAAATCTTACTATAATACTCAATCTGCATTTTTCCTATTTTTCAGATGTATGGATATGCTTGAAATAGCATACTTACACATATTTTATGGGTATGAGTTGCTTCAAGTATTTTGTTCCTTTTTAAAGATCTGTTCTCTTTTTTTTTTTCATCCCACGTTCAGGCAATTTGCATAGGTCATTGCCTGTGACATTCTTGTGACACTACAAGCAGGAAGCATGCTGTTGTAGTCCTCACTATACATCTTCTCTCTGAACCATGCGGTATGTGCTCAGACTTGGGCTGAAGATGGGGTTTTTGTGTTTGCGTATGAACATCTGCTTCAAAATCCCAAGCCAAGACAGACAAGAAGCAGATTAAACTATTTGTTCTTCTTTCTCTCTCTTTGATATCGGAGTCATTTCTTACATGCGATTTAAGCTTCCGCTTTTGATCAGGAGATATTAAAAATGAATCTAAACAACTCACATCTTAATCATATTCCTTTGTGAAAACCGGGTAAGAGTGAGAGTGAGCTGGAGAAAAAAGCAACAGCTACTTTGCTGCTAATGCACATACCCCTAAGCTACGCTATGAATTCTGTGCCCTGCCCTTAGAGCAGAGAGGGCTGCGTGTCCCTCCCGACTGGCCCTGCTGCAGAGCAAGAGGCTTGTGCAACGCTGTGCAGCTTCAAATCAATCTCTGCCTGCTTTGAAGCAGCCTGTGAACAATTCCCTATTGCTCTTTGATTTGTGCTTGAGACCTGGGAAAGGGAGAGTTTTGAGGATGACTAAGATATTCCTTCTTCCCCCTGGGCTTTCTTGATATGCCAGCCCAGCAACTAAGTCAATATTCTGGATGCCTCTATTGCAACTTCTCAGTCTTTTTCCTCCGGAGTGTCCTCTAATTTTAGAAAATGCCTTTAATAAAAAACAAATGAAACCTTGCATGTTTTCACAATCCTGAGCAGATTTTGGACAAGATGTTGTTAAATCCAGGAGAAAAAACAATAAGTTGTGGTGCTAACTGGATTCAAACAATAAGAAATTAAAAGATAGGAATTAAAATGAGGTTTAGTTTTTGTTGTTAGTTTTCATTCTTTGATGAGATCACAGATTTGGTTGCTAGTTTAGTTAGGGTAGCTGTGCAAATATAATAAATTTTTGTAACATGTTTGATTCAGTTCTGAAGGATATTCAGATTAAAAAATTAGCACTGTATAAGTATCAATAACATGCATTTAAAAATTGAATATTAGCTAAATAACAGACCTCAATGTGGAGTAGTCAATGTGGAATAATCATCAAATGTATTTTTGGTGGGCTTCTGGTATTAGACTCACACCTATCAATATTTACATTAATGATCTAGAAGTAAATGTAAAATCACTGCAGGTAAAATTTGTGAATGACAGAAAAGCTGGCAGAGTGGCGAGTATAGATGAGGACACAGCATTCATACGGAGTGATATAAACCATCTGACAAATTATTCTAACATTTCTTGAAGGAATATGAAATGTATTTCCACTGTGCCTGCAAAGGGTTGTGTCTCTCTTTGCAGGCACCTCGCTAACCTGGGCTCTGAGAACAGGAAGATCTGGGTGTAAGGCAGGAGATGACAGTTAGGGTTTGCCAAACAAAGGGATCCAAGGAAACAGTGGGTGTCGTTGGGCCAGGTGATTTTCTGACCCTGAGGTTAACCGGCACAGCCTCGGTCATGTCCACACAGCTCAAATTTTGCATTCACTCAGATAAACTGGCTGCATCCCGCGGGCTCCCTGGGATTCGTCCCTGGGCTCTGCTAACCCTTGCGTGGCACCTGGACACGATTTGGAGAAACGCTATTTCGTGCTGGCCTAGCAGTGTGGTATCAGCGGCGTGTTCTGGGCAGTCCCGTGCTGGTACTGGCCCCATACGCTGGTGGGTTTACCAGTATAGTTACAGCTAATGCGGTGGAGCGGTCAGTGTGAGGGATGGCGAGAGCAGCATTCGGCACACCTGCTGCCTCCCCACTGCCAAGTTTCTCGTCTGCTGCAGCACAGGAGAATTTCTGAGGAAAGAAGTGATGAGGAACAAATATGATGAGGTATCTCTCACAGGCGAGAGGGCAGCATGAGAGGAGGCGCAAATGCTTTCAGACCCCAGAAGTGCAGAAGGGAGTCCAGCATGACTTCCAGAAAAAAATCAGCATCTCATTTCCCTGCATCTGAATTCTGCTCAGTGTTTTGGTTTTAACAGAAAGCCGGCTTAGATCGGTGGAAAGATTTTAATTTATTTAATGAGGTTTACATTGGGCTTTGCAGCCCTATGCATCTGCATGCCACAAACCATTCTTTTCCCTTCCAGCTTAAGGGACACTTAAGAGATAATACTCCTTAAGGGAGACACATAACCGTGAGGACTCTGTTGCACTTCTACTCCTTCTGTTAGCTCAAGCCTCATGGATAAGTTAAGAGCTGCTCTTCCTCCCACTCTCAGGTTGGCCATCTATCACCAATACTAAAAACTCTTGCAGCAGAAGTATTGCAGTGGTTTGGGGAAGATCTCGCCGTGCCTTTAAAGGGCTGTGAGGTTTAGTGGGCAGCTGTGTAAATGGCTTTGGTTTATGGATTTTACACGCTATAAAAAGCCAAATCACTACCCACAGTCTTAATTAGAGTGCACTGTACTATGAAGGGGGCTGTGGGAGCTTTGTCCATGCCAGACTGAAAGCACCTGGTGTAAATCTTATCTAGGACACACTTTTGGGGAAAAAATCTTTCTGGTTGTCCTATTCCAATAAACATCTGCTTGTAGTAAAGTGACAAAAAGAGACATTACAAGTGTCACTGCTCATGCCTTTTCAGAATAGTGCAGAGCTGTGAGTCTTTGAGCTCCCACGGGAGTTAAATAATGATTTTCATAATAGTTTGTAAAGCCATTCCCTTGGTTGTGTAATAGTTAGTCGGGAATGAGCCTCGCATCTCTTAGAGCACAAACTTAAGTAAGTGAAGAATGAAAGACCTTCATGTATCTTCTCATTATTTATACACCAATTTTTGATTCCAGGGTCACATGACTGTAGCTTGCAAGCCAGAGGATCATGACAGCAATCCAGGCCTCCTCTTTCTTAGGACTTTGTGGGCACCTATTGAATTAGCAATTAGTTTTCTCTCTTTGTATAGGGTTTGGCTCTATGTGCCAAGATCAGTGGTTCTTTTTCTCTTCTTCTCTTGAGGGAGCCTAAACCAAAATGCCCCCTGTATACGGAGGACTTAAATAGTTAAATACAGTAAAGAAGCCTTTATGAGTAAGCTGTCTGATATCCATCTCCTCTTTATATGTACTCTGCAGGTCAATGGTTATCACAGCCTCTATGAACCCAGAAATCAACCCACCAGACAGCTTAATCCTTACATCCCTTTACATCCCACCATTGCTTTTTTGCTTTGGATTGCAGTAGTTCCAGTCGGAGTCTCTCCTTCCTCTAATTGGCAAACATTAAGTCGTCATCTAGAAAAACAGCAGTTACAGGGGAAATCAGCATCTTTGAGTCACACAAACTCATCCAAATTTTTCCAGGCTTGTTAAGCTCACTCCACATCCATTTTGCATGAGCTGCTCTATTACACCTCACTAACACTGTACAGACATCCCAGGAACATGGGGAGAAGAAGCTCTTTCAGACCAGCAAAGCCTCCTGGGCCTAGGTAGACAGGAGGACCAGCTCAGCTTGTGAGCTACAGCCAGGCTGCAGAGGCTGCAGTTCCACTTTGGCTTGTATTATTGTAAGATTTATTTTGAAATTTTATCAGCAATTCACTGCTCTCTGCTGAGCGAAATTCATCCATCAATCTACTTCTGTGGCCACATTCCAGCTTAGACTGAGGTGACAGTTCAGTTGTACTAATGATCAGCCTCACATACGCATTCCTGCCTTGGTCTGATTCTCCTTCTCTTATGATGATTTAATTGATCGAGCACACTGGCTTCTAGTCAAGAAGTTCTCCTCAGCTTAACCCTCACTTTAAAAAAATCACTGCTCAACATCTCTATAATTAGAGGTAGTTGCTAAACCCTGTATCCAGGTGATTACTGGTATATGAGAGGGACATATCTTGAACTGATCAAATCAGGGTTTTAATAAAAATGACCTTGATCCATGTTTCACAATTTGTTAATGTCTTCTACTTTTGGTATTTTTCCTCCTTTTTGGTGGCTAAATAAATCTGGGTTAGGAAGGTCCATGTAGAATTAGGGCAGTTAGGTTTGAGTTCTTTTTATTCGTATCCCTGTTATTGTTTGGGGAAGCTCAATATGGTTCATTAATGTTGCATTTACAATGGAAAGGAACTCAAAAGCCAAACAGTTCAATTATATTCTGAAGACTGCAATGCGATACAAAAATGTGCAGTGCAATGAGTTCCTGGCGCAGTTTAAGACCAACTACTCCCGTTCCCTAGTCAACAGCACTGCTCTCTCCTTTATTCCACAGTGCAGTTTTTCATAACACAAACTGAACCAAAAATGACGTGATTTGAGGGTTTCATTCAGCTTCTCTTACCTGATTCAGGTTCCCTGAGAGACTCGATAAACAAAACAAATCTTTGGCGCCGATATCCCTGATAACAGAGTCTGACCCGTGTACTGTGTTGACCCTACTTCAGTGAAGGTGTGTATTAAGCATATATGTTGAAAAACTCTCACTGGATAGATTGAACTGCAGCCGGTAAAATGAGGGAGAATAAGCTAAGTTTCCTTTTCTGCTTTTGCATTTGCTTGGTCCAGTAGTAACATTGAGGATGTGCTAATCTGCATCCAGAAGTGCGGAGGATTATGAACTAGCCCCTGCAAAACCTTACTGTTCTCCCTCATTCTCCCCTGCTTCCCTAAGAGAGAGTGAGAACTTGCAACTGATTTCAATAAAATTGAGATATGCAGAGTAGGCCACTGATTTTCCTGGTGCAATATGATTTGGTTGCTAGAAATGATGATACATATGAATTGAATCTTTTTTCATTTTTTTATAGGAGACACCAAAGTAAAATTTGATTTTGCTGGATTTATGGCTTGATCAATCACCCTATTAAGAATAATGATTCCATTCTCTGACCTTGTAGGGCATCAGCTATGAAATTTGATATGATGGTCCAAACATTTTTACACTACAACTCTTAGCTAGTGTATGACAGTCTATTGACTGAAATACTGTCAATGCACAAATGAGATTATAACCACAGAAGGTCTTGATTGCTTTGGTCTTTTATTCAATACACTCCTCTGTTACAAGCAACTTCTCGGCATTTTTTTCAAGATAGCCCAGACGTTTCTTTTCTGACAAATGACGCATTAGTTGATTGTATAGACAGACTCTTTTCTGCAGTTTTTTCTATCTTTAGAAGCCTTATCTATAATAGGACTATTGCATTTGGTGTCTCTGGACTGTTCAAGTCTTGTACTCTGTAATAGCCTTTTTGAGCCTTATTGGCTCTTCAGTTTTCTGGAAAGTCTGATACAGCTGTGATGGAGAGAACCGGTGCGTTTTTACATTCTGGTGAGGCATTGTTCCATAGCTGGAGAAGAAGAGAAAGATGGCTTTAGTGCCCAACTTTCATTTCATTTAAATGAGCAGAATTGCTTTACTTCCCCCATATGTATAACAATTATTAAGAATTTATATTGCTCTTCATTCTGTATAATAATGAACAGCAACTGTTTTTGCACTCTTAACCTTTGCTGCTAGGTAGAAATAAAGAAGCGGCAACAGTGACTACGATGAGACTGTATATATCTATGCCATCATACTTACTGCCACTTCTTATACTTGGGGAGACAATTTTATGCTGCGTCACGCTTGTGCTTTCCCATTGCGAAAAATAACTAGTTAATGCATTTTTTACTTTCTTTTGTATGTTTCCAAAATTGATCTATTTATCACTTAAATAAACCCACCCAGCATTCCTCATGTATTCTGATTTTTCAGTTAAATATTGTTTGTATTTAAATATAAATATTGCCCAAAATGTAGCATTAATATTTTGCCTACTGAAGTGCAGTTCTGTATCTTATTAAAATTTAAACAGCCATTACGTACATGAAAGATTTTTTTGTTGTAGTTTGCAAGGTGGTATAACAATAATTACCAGAATGCATCAATCATTTTTCATTGCCTCATTTATATCACGGGGATAAGTAGCTCCAATTAAAATCCCATTTTACATAAATAGATATGGTTTGTATCAAACCACAGTCTGTTTCCACTTCTGAAATGCTGGCCATAGGAAATCTTTCTCATTATTCAAAGTGTATGATGTGTACTGCTTATCTCTTTGCGCTTAAAAAGACATAACTCTGCAGGCAGGCATGCCTTACTGCAGGCTTGGCAGGGAACAAAAAACTCTTACTGTAATTATCTATCAATTTTACAGTTCCAAATATTTTAGCCAAAAGGCTAACTAGTATAATCACATGTTTATTACTGACACATTATAGTTTCAGTAAGCAGAAACAGAAAACTTTTAATATGAATTAACAGCTATAGGAAAAATTTTATTTTTTCTGTTACTAGCGCTTTCACCTCTTCCACAGCAGCTTTTCTGTTAAAACTGCTTGCGTTGTGACCTATTGTGAAAAACCAAATGAGGCAAAACTTGGTAAATTATCTTCTGCGATTAGCTAAGATGAGAAGTTGCTGTTTTCTTCTGGATTCCGATGCTTTTGAGTTCTTTACTACAAATAAGTTGCTAAATGAGGCAGTCACGGGTGAGACCTCTTAGTTGCTCCACACCCGTAAGCCAGGGCCACTCGCTGCCTTGCGCTTGATGTGCCATACCTCCGCGCTGCGGCGTTTTGCAGTAAAGCGGCGGTCGCTGGGGAGGTGTGCGGGGCACACTGGAGAGCAGATTTGCTGCAGAGCCTTTGTACGCTTTCAGAGGTGGAGCATTCAAATTGCAAGCGGTTAAAAATCCCCTGTGCCACTACAGGTGGCTTTTTGCACCATTTCTGCAGAATTTGAAACGATGAGCAGAGAATTGCAGGAACCCTCAGCGACTCTAGCAAAAGGGCTCACTAGTAGCTTGGGCCACGCTATGCCTTCTCTGCAATTTCCCTTTTCTTTCTCACCCTTACTACCCTCCTTCTGGAGCCAGCAGTGGCGGGATGCTGAGGGGGACAGTCATGCAGTGACATTGGCGTGAGCTATAGGCACACTGGCTCTGTGTGGGCGGGTGCCTCTCCACCCGGCTGCCCCTACGAGCACCTTCGTAGGTGAGCTATTGAAAATAAACAGGGAAAAAATGCTAGGCTCGGTTTCAAAGAAGTACTGACTTGCTTACCGCAGATACGCTTAAAATGAAGTAGATGTTTTGGGGCTGCCTGAAATGAGTACAAGTTAGGAACTTAAAGCAAATGATTCAGTTCAGTTTTCCAAAGACTTTTCTAACTGCTGTCTTACCATTTGCTTTTTTCTTCAAATCAGTGTCTACCAGCTCTATTTTCCAGCTGCTATTGCTATAACCAAACCACCTTATTTGTGTCATAACTAAATCACCAGATTCCGTCTCTGAAGTGCTGAAGTAGTAGATAATGTCTGTGTTTTTATTTGTAAGGTCAGGAGCACCAATTCATAGCTTAGGGATCATCAGCACAGTGAGCTGACAACAGCGTCAGTCCAGCTTGTGTTTTCTTATAGTCACGCAACAGAAAATCAATGGTGTCAGGAACATTGGGATAATTCTACTGTTACAATCAATACATGCTGATTAAACTAGTTGTGTCTGTTGGGTAAATTTGCTGCATCATAATTAGAATTATTAATTAAAAATAGGAAATCAATTGACACAAATTAAGCAAAAGAGAAATTTGCTTTATTTCTTTGACACTCTCTCCAGAGGCCTCAATAACTGTGACAACATGGACGTGACCGAGTGGCATTTGTCAGTTTTTTAATGCTGTCCTGAGTTTTAAAAATTGACTGATAAAACCCTGCTAATGCAACTCCCAGGAAATCAGACATTAGATGTTGTATGTGCAAGAAGCAGTTACTTGTTTTATTACGGGTAGTCGTAATTCCCTGTCTATCCAAGAGTAAAAGGGAAGAGTCCTGCACATCCCACCGGGGAGAGGAAGCGGCTGGGGAATGAAAGCCTTGGGGACCCCATTCCTTTATCACATTTTTTTCTGCTTTCAGTTAACAAGGATAAACAAATTGATCATTTCTGTAGTGGGTGTAATGGACTACCCATTGCTGGCTACTTCGTATAATATGCTGGTGACCTTCATTATTTTCACGGACATGTTATGTAGGACACTAAAGCAGGGAGTCCTTGGTAAAGCTCTTTGCAAGGACAGCAG
>NW_010518482.1:87003-88718 GCF_000687285.1 Phaethon lepturus
CTTTCAGCTGTTTATTTTTGTCTCTGTTATTTCTGGATTTTATGCGGTTTCTCTTTTATTTCTTTTAACCTATTTCCCTCTTTGTTCTTTCCTTACATACCTTTTCTCCTACTTTCCTCCAAGGCTCAGTCTAGGTTTTCTCCATCTAACACTTTCCATCCCATGTTTTCTTCCCCCTCTTCTGCTTGCACACATTCAGTAGAGAAGAGTAGCATCAAAGTAAGTGCAGGAATACTTTGGGTCTACACACTCCCAAGTTTTGCTCAACCTACAGCCCAATATTTTCCCTGAGCTTTCACACCTATGAAAAACCTGATGGGAAAAAGGCTGGTTAGGGCAAAGGTGTGACTGGTAACCGGTGGTGCTGTATAATTTACTGTACATTTACTGTACATTTACTAATCGTTCGTGGTAGACTAGTTTCCCAATTACATGAAACTCATGGGATGGTTTGATTGCTGAAAAGATAAAATCTTGTATGTGGGAAACCTTAGAGGTAGACAAATGTGAATAAAGTGATCCAAGGCAATTACCCTGTAAATAGTCCTTAGCCAGTCTGGGCATACAAACGTAAACCTTGTCTCTGCTTCTTTTTGGGATATCGCCGGCATTTATTTTTGGTTTTTTTAGATGCTGACTTACGAATGGCAGACTTTTAAGACCAGCTATACAAGATGAATGGCTTTGAGCCTTTCTCAAAAATTTGTACACACCAGCAAGATTTAAGAGCAGAGTGTGCAAGTATTCCCCTGAGAAGAGCTTTGCTGCTGTTTTCTGCTGTCAGGCTCCCCGGTAGTTCCTAATGCACAGCGTACTTTCCAAGTGTTGCACAACGGCTTGTCATTAGCCCACTGTGAATTGTAATGGACATTATTTGTGTAAGCTTTGGCACCTTTACTATTACATTTTTAAGCTCATTATTCTTCTTAGGGATACCTTTCCCTGTATTAGAGTGCAGTAAGTAGTTGACAACCTGGGAAATTCATCTCAGTGAAAAATAATTCCTCCAATCTTCACAAAATGCAAGATCAAAACCTAATAAAAATCTTAACTGCTCCACTATGTCTAACTTAAAATATTTAGGGAGAAAAAAGCCCTCAGCTATTTGATTATGATGGCTATAAATTAAATTTGTCTAAGGTCCTTTGTAAAACAGGAAGTATTTTCTTCTTTAATGGGGGGTGAAATGCTGATAGGAAAACAGTACTAACCATTCTTGGGTTTTGAAGTTAAAATTCACTGGCCTGTAGATCTAACTGCAATAATATTTAGACCATTGCTAATTATCAAAGTATCATCGCCAGATGTCCTAGTGAAAAAGATTAATATGATTGAATTCCTATATTTTCTATACGTAGAACTGGTTTTTAGGGTGTTTTGCAATAACAGTAGTTCATTGAAATATATTTCCAAGAACAGTCAAAAGTAACAGCAAATAAAATTGTCTTTAGTTTAAAGGCCAAGACAGATTGAGTGGTTTGCACAAGAATCAGGGAAAGCGGAGCTGTTAAGAGCCCTAATGCCAGAGACTTACGGTCGTCTCAGGCGAGCTGAGCAAGCTGCCAGTTTTGGCCTCGCTGACAATCGAGAACATATGGATACCATGGAGGATCTTTCAGATATATTTGAGCACAACTGTTGAGTGCCTTAAAATTAAGCTGTAAAACCATGCTAGTGTAAATACTATAAAATAAGGTGGATGTACCCAGGCAGTC
>NW_010518482.1:88749-142711 GCF_000687285.1 Phaethon lepturus
ATGCCGGCAGCTACACTTGGGGTGAGCTGTGCTCCGAATGGGATGTAATAAAGATCTCCCGCAAGGAAAAGGTTACAATAATTGAGACTTGAGAAAACAAGGACTTGGATCAACAGTTTCAAATCTTTTTTACTAAGATTCAGCCTGGCGATATTTTGTGGGTGGCAGCTAGACAGTCTGTTGCCAGAACAAATCTGAAGATAAATTGGGTTATAAGGCTACATTTGGAAAACAAGTGGTGTCTTTTGCTTTCATTTCAGTGGGCTGTGGATCAGGATTTTAATCAGCGTATCTGCTTTATAAGTCTTTGTTGTAAAATTTGCTATGTGTATAGAACAGTTGTCAGCGTGGTAGCCCTACTCCACCACTGGGTCCTGTTGCCGTAAGTGAGATGTAAACAGTCATCACAGTGGATGCCTGTAATTGGAGGACAGGCGGAAATCAATTGCAACGTTCTCTTTCTAAGTGTAGCTATGATGAGATATGATTACTATTTTTTTCAGAGGCTTAGAAGATGGAATTACTTAGCTTAGGCATGAAATGTGCTTGTTGTTCCTCGGCAGCCAAGTGGTATTCTGATTTTTAATGAAATTCAGAGTATTTGTGTTATGAGGTTATACTTGTTTTAAGCTTCCATAGGTCTAAGAGTTAGCCTGAAGTCACTTGACTGGAGCAGGCCAAAGTAACACCCTGAAATCTCTGTTTTTCTCTGACATGCTTTAGAAAGTTGTAAACAATAGTGCTATCACACATTGTCGATTGTAGAGCCCTGTATTTAAACATTGCACAGCAACTGACACCAGACTTTTAAAAATTGAATCCTTTTCCAGACTGCTATTAAAAAGTTGGCCTCAGCTCTTCTACGCAGGTCGTCTTGCAATTCCTAGGAGGAAGAGCAGAGAACAGGACATTGGTTTCAAGAATGACCACAAACATTGACGGCCAGAGCCACCACTGCGGTGAATTAAGAGATTTTGTTATGTAGTTGCTAAAAAAGCATTCCCGTGTTGCTTTCAACTCTGTTTAGTTGCTGTATTGCTAGCTGCCAAAGAGTCTTTCCACAACCAACAGACCTGTTGGGTTAAAGAATTGGAAAGTTGTGAGATATAGCCTGGAGGAAGCTGACTAAATTGCCGTGTTTACTGCAGTTCCTTAACAACTTCCTTGCTTTGCTGGAAAATTTAAAAGGTTAAACATATACAGATTTTTAAAATTATGTGCACCTGTGTTCTCAAGTCTCAGTGGGAAGTCACTTTCTCAATCTTTTAAGTGCACAGACCCAATAATTTCCACGACCTTAATACTGACACCCCAATTTAATTTTCTGTGTGCCTTTCAAGAGTCGAGGATAATTCTTGGGCTCATAATGTTGCTTTCAGGTCTTCCTTCTTTCACATCCACTAGGAATGAGTGAAATGAGTCAACAGTAGAGGTTTTTTTAAGCTTTCTTCAGAATTTACACCAACTCCCTGATGGAAAATGTTAGAATTCTTTTAGTTTGACAGAAATTAAGGATGTGCCAAATAGAGGAGTCTGCATATATGTAAGTTACAGAACAATAAAGTATTTAAATTTTGCTAGCTATGAAGTCTCTGTAAGTACAAGTCCTTTTGGTACAATATTAACTTAATTCTTCGTGCATTTAACAATTCTAATTAACAAATATTTGAAGAAGCTCCAACAGTCTCTATATGTGCAGTTTTACTGCCTTTTTAATCCCTCGCCTTGCAAAAATTCCAATTCTGTGACCCTGGCAACCAACGCGGAAACAAAACATACCAGGTCCCAGGGCAGTCTGTAGAAAATCTTGCAGCAAATATTGTGTAACTTATCTTGGGTTTTGCTTTGTTAGAGCCCAAGTGAGTAAGGAGATCAACACAAGCCTATAAAAAAGAATATAAATGATAATGGTGATGGAAGAAAATAGAGAGAAACAAACTGTGGCCAGAGAATCTTGCGTTCCCTTAAGGAGAACGGTAGAGCTGGGACCTGTGAAACCAGGAGAGAAAATCAAATAAAGTGGAGCCTCTTTACTGAACTGCTATATATCGTTTGTGTTAATGGAAGACTTTAAGATTTTCTTCAATTTCTCTTCTGTGGTTTTCTGGGGCGAGCCGGAAGGCTTCACAGAGCTGGGAAAGCCTTGGATCAAGAAATGCCCCTTTTCTCTGTGCATCCAGCCTCTGTCTTGTTTTGATTCTGGAAGCTCGGGGGATGGCAGAGAAAATGAAGAAGTGATTACTGTTTTAGCCATCTTTAATTAGAATCTCATTATGCTGAATAAGCATTTATTACGGTTGCATCGACTTTGCAATCAGAGGGGCAATTGAAGCAGACAGCCCTGCTCTTCCCACCCAGCCTTTTCAATTGCCAGTAGTAGTGAAGGCGAGGGTAGCGAGGGCTTTTACCGGTGAAGTTGTCAACACGGCTCCGGAGGGGATTCTTGCCTAGCCCATGTTAAAGCCAACGTTGCTGAAGCTTCACTGCTCTCCTTGCCTGCCAGAGCGGGACTGCGGCCAGCTCAACAGGCCCGTGCGTGCCGCAGCCACGTCGCCGAACGCGGCGTAGATGCGGCCTGAGTGTCACTTAGCCTCACTTGCCGAGCTAGACCTGGCTGAAACGGTGTTGCTCGGGACGTAGCGGGGCATCTTGGCTGGGTACCGTCCCCAGGACGTTCAAGTCTGCACCAAGCCCTGCGCCATGCCAGTTTGCATACCGGTGATGTCGTTCGTACCAAGTTTACACTTTTTAATCACTATTTTTGATGAGAGAAAAACACAAATTAATCCCTGTATACATAAAAGAATAATCTTTCATATGTTTCATTCAGCACGGAATTATAAATGTAGTGAAGAAGTATACTATAAAGTATTTATAGCATAAATTTAGACTTTAGAACTTGGAGCAGTTCTATCTCGGTGGTACCGCTTGCTTTCTGGGTAGCTTTGTAGTTTAATGTAATTCGACTGTCTCAGTTTCCCTTCCATGAAATGGGGATAAAGTATATTTCCTAGCTCATAAATGGACCATGAGAATTAGTCAGTGTTTGTATAGGACTTTAATGATGGAGGCAATTCTATTAAATGTGCAAAAAACCTACACATTTTACTTTTATTGCACAATTTAGAACCCAAATTCTTGCATATTGTCATTTTTTTATTATACCAGCATACTTGGAATTTTAATTAGTAATGTACTCTGACTAATTAATTATTCAACTAATAATTATCCATTCCAAATAAAACAACTTGATTACTAAGCCTGATGAGGAAAATCCAGTCAGGAAAAAACCCTTTCGAAAACAACAACATTCTGCAGATAGCCTTAAATATTTAAAGGGTGAGCTATATTTAGTAAATTCTTCCGAAGGCGGGGGGGAGACGGTCGGATGCTAATTTCCTGTGCCATCAGATTTGTGAACGCGTGTCAGCAGCACTCCTAAATCACTATCTACTACACAATCACCGTCTACACAAGGATCAGGCAGTGTTCAACATTTCCCTGGGTGGATCCTGTTTATCAGCAAGGAAAATGGTCTCTTTTGGGGTCATGTCATTTCCTTCTCATCGATGATTTAACATTTGGGGGGGGGTGCAGTGTTTGCTCTGCAGAGAAGCAAAGCAGAGAACCTTTGCTTAGCAAAGGAAACGTGAAGGCTGTGGCATCAGTGTCCTTTCCCGGGTGGCACTAACAGCCCCTGATGGCCAGCCCCCATCGGAGACCGTTAGAGTCAACAGAAAGGAATTCCTTGAGTGTAAGGGGCACTGACCTGAGTCCAGGATGCTTGTTGTGACGGGTACAGCATGGTCGGTGGACACTTTCGATGATGGTCTTGTCTGAAAACCTCTTTTTTCCTGTGGCGTTTTAAAATATGGCTCTGCTGCCACTAGGCAAACGTAGAGCTCTGAACCTTGCAGGGGATCTGGCATTTAAAACCCGTAAAGCACAGATGCCGTGTTCCCTTCCAGCAAAATCCCGCTCGCTTCCCTGCTGCCATCCAGCCAGGAAGTCACGTATGTCTGTTTTGCTTTTTACTTTTCAGTGACAGTTGTCACTAAAAAAGAGAGAAATTAAATTAATCCAGAGAGAAAGCTGTTTCCCACAGGCAGTTTCTCGGACTGCTGTAAGTGAGACTGAACCTCCAAGAACCCACACAGCAGAGCCGGGGACTTGAGCTGCTCTGTGAATTTTCCTGGTTTCTTTGGACCTGACCCACTGATAGTGCTGGAGGCACTAAACCACATTGTTTGTAAACAATGAGGAAAAAACATGTGGAGTCATGATTTACTGTTTTCTGCCTGCCTGACATTTGATTGCTTAACGCAGTAATCCACACTGGGTGAGACTCTTCCGAAAGCACTGGCTTCCACGTGGCTGTGACTTTGTCAAAACATTTCAGTGCAGCAAACCCATAAGCGATTGTGAGGATGAACAGTTTTGATCATCCTGTTTTTCAAAATGTAAACCAGCTTAAGAATTGTCTGTTTTTAACATCATAACAAAAAGTTTCATTTCCCAGTTTAGAGCAACTTCTGCTTTAGAAATTGGCATTAATTTATGCTTCTGCGAACAGCATTTGAACATGTTTGGAAGTCAAAATAAAATATCAAGGTTTAGACAACCAATCTCAATAATTTATGAGACAAGACTTTATCTTCCTGCCTGGCTCCCCTGAACGAAACCAAAGCCCTACCGATATGCAGAGGAAGCCGGAGGGAGACAGGCAGCCGCATCTGCTTTATTTTGCGCTCAGCGCTTGGGCTGTGCGCATTTTGTTGCTGGCTGCGATGTGAGTACAAACTGCTGGGTCACGGTACGAGACCTGCGGCTGCTTTGCTCTCTCAGCATTAGCATCCTAAGTGAGTGGTGCAGAAGAGCTGCAGCAGGGTTGCAGTCTAAGGAGCTGCTTTAGGGACACGGGGATTTTACTGCATAAAACTCTCTTGGTGCCGGAGCGTGTGTCCTCTGCCATCCACTGCCCACTTACAGCTATCCATGCTTTGACTCCTGCTATTTAAGCGATATGGTTTTTGCCTACCCCTCTGAGTATCTTGTTATTAACAGAACATCCCACATCTCAGTGCCTGAGTGCAGTGAAAAAGAGGACATTATATTCCAGTATTTCAGTATTTTGACTTTTCTTTCCCAATAGTTTCAGACTTTGTATTTTCTGTTAGTAAATATGGAAAAAAGTTTTTGCAGACACTGTCCTGAGTCTCGCAATAAGGTTTTAGTTAGTGAACGTTCTAGTTTTTACTGGGTTACAGAGGGCAGGACTTTTTAAAAAAAATGCATCTTTTTATGTCCCTGAAAGGGACATTGCTATTAATGGTTTATAAGAGAAAGACAGGAGTGTATTCAAGATATTTTGAAGACATTAGGTAACATTAAGCAGCCGTCTGAAGATTCAAGTATGCCTAGAAGAAAAGAGAACAGCGAGTAGCTTGTGCGGATACCTGCACATAGCTTTTTATAAGCCTTTGAACTGTTTCAGATCTAAGAGACAGCCCCATTTCAAAGGCCACCAGGCCTTCTACTGCTCTAATCCTCTCCCAAAGTCCTTAGGTAACAGAATTCATGCTAGAGAAGGGAAGATTTTTCCTAGATTCAGTTACTGGGGCAGAACATCCTTTAAGCCAATTTTATTTGGCTGAAAAGCAGTGCACAGGTAGGAGATGGTAGGATGGGACCGAGGCAAAGAGGAGGAAGAGGTCCTTTTTACTCTGCAGTTACACTGTTGGAAATAAAACCAAGTACCACAATCCACAGTGTTTACTTTGGGTTTCAATATCAGTGCAATAAAATAAATTGCTTATTGACCGCCTTAAAAATGACTGATGAGTCTGTACTGTGTCTTATGTTATGCATGAGGGATGTGCTTATATGTCCCCTTGAAGGTGAATTTTTATGGTACAGTTTGAAGCTGGCTAGCTAGCTGTAGCATTTCTTCCATATGCTTATCTCGATAGTGCCGTTTTATCCACTGATGGGCCAATCTTTTTGCTCAGGTCAGCCGGCATGCTGACCTACGCAGTCGAAGGTGAAGGGACACATACATCCCTGCGCGGGAATGGGAGTGAGAAGGAACACGCTCTCTAACGTTTGCCGGTTTAGTGACAAGAAGCTTTTCTTCTTTAAGCACTGCTTTAACTGCAAATAAAGGTATATTGCATCTCTGGCAAAACATCAGCAGGGTGACCTTCCGATACTCAGTTTATGTGCTGTGAAAACTAAAGAGCTAAGCACATCTCCCTGAGAGCTTTGCCCAACGGGGTTGATCCCACTCGGTCCTGCGCAGTTAACACTACTCTGCCGTCACAGAAGGTGGAAAGGTGGCTTCAGTGGCCAGATCAGATTACTTTCAGCATGGTAGATTCCTCAGGTGATGGACCATGTTCTCCTATGCAGTTGCAGGGAGCTTGGTGAGGCTGCGACTGAAGGACATCCAGCATGACTAGCCTACTGCAGGTGCCGAACTGATCCTATGGATCTGCCCTGAACTGTGTCGGAGTCAACTGGCATTAATGAACTGAGAAGAAGAGGGTTTGTCTCTGCTCCCACACCTCTGCCTTGCTAAGCAGGCAGCTAAAGAACATAAATGTTTCTACCCCTTCTTGCAGGCAAAACTGACAGTACTTCTGTGCAGAGGCACTACAGGGAAATTTCATGATCTAGTCAATGAAAATATCCTAAGTGCGTTATAGATGTTGAGTGAGGGAGAGAAAGAGAGACAATGTTTCACCCAGTTGGAAGACAGAATTTGGAAGTAAGTTACTTGCAGATCTTATTATTACAATCCTGTCCTAGAAAATAATAATGAAGTATTGATGGAAGTTTTGCCAGAGCAAAGACTGCTGGGTTTCATACAGAGGAAAGATAGTATCTTCATTTAGTTTTATTAGACTCTTGATACTCTGCCCATGTATTTTTTAATTCACCACAGTAAAATTCTAATTAAAGAACAGACTTTGCCTCCCATTAATATGACAGTAAAAAAAATTTTTAAAGAATGCAGCATCTTCTCTAAAAAAATTATAATGAGAAGACAAGCCGCCAGTGTTGTATAGAATGTTGTCGCTCCCTTATGAAGCGTTTCATGGTTTTAAACTCCTTGTAACATCTAGAGTGTCAGTAGAGTTAAAGGCTCATTAAACTGAGCAGTAATTTCTACAAAAAGAAATAAGAAATATTCTCAGGGTTTTTTTTGTGTTCCAATTTTCACTTCTTTTGAAGCCTCTGTCAAAACAGCTCATGATGGAAATTCTGAAAACACAACACTTTGATATCTGTCAGGAGTAGAAGTTTTTCCTCCCATTTTGCTGCTTCCTAAATATATTGAGTTCATTACGGGATTTGACAAGGCTGACATCTGAATACTCAACTTCTTTTTGACTTACAGTGATTTTGTTTTCATTTATCCAAATTAAAAATGTACAACTAGGTAACTGTTCTAAACATTCTACAGGGTACTGTTGGAATGGTCTTTAAATAAGGATTACTTTGGAAAGAAAATGTTTCCTCAGAGGATACTAAATAAACTGCAGGGTCTCTAAAGTGGTGTGATTAAATTAGGTACCACATGTTGGAGAGTCAATGACTAATGAGATCATCATCTGAGATTAAATCATGACCTAAATCAGCCACATGTTTCTTATCTGATTCAGACAACTAACTTCAGGGAGAATCAGTACAATCTTTCTTGAAGGATGAAAAGCTGTTCTCCTGTCTCTATGAAAAAAACCGAAACAAACACAAAATTAGATTAATTTCCTCCTGTGAGTAATAATCTGTCCAATTTGGGAGAAATCAGCTGATGTTCCCTTCCCATCTTTTCCTTTCTATCTGATGAAGACTGATCTATAAACTTGGAAAATTACATTGACTGCAAGTTCTGCCAGCCTCCGATTAACCTCCAGTTTTTGCCACTTGGCTGGATAGTTTTATAAATGCATATTTACAAATGCAAAATATATTCTCTGTACAGTCTTAGAGACATACACATTAGGACTGGCATTTTCTTCATTATAGTTGGTTATGCTCTGACTGAGAGTCTGGCATTGGAGATAAAAATGCTAGTGCATACACTGTTGCACAGAAACCCATGTTTAGGAACCGTAAGGCCACAAAGCTGCAAGCTCAGAAGACAGAAAATGCCAGGGCATGTAGACGGTAGCCTGTGCTCACATAATTAAAGAAAATATCATAATCATAGGCTCAAGTAGTGAATTACTGCTGCACTTCCAACCTTTAATATGGCATTTTCTTATTTTTGTGACACCAGCTTCATAAGTCAAATGCCTTATTTATGTGTGATGTTCCCTGATGGTTCGTTTTTCCTTAAAAAGCAAATGGAGAAATACAAAAACTCCCTTTGAGAATGTCATCAAGCTGATATACAGACAGTTCATCAGCATGGACCAGAACAAACCTCTGACTTGTGGGTAATGGACTAAGAGTAGAGGTTGTCATCCTCTCTGTGGACCACTTACTACATGGAGATTAAACAACCAGTGGTCCATGGCTACCACTAGGAACAATTGTAAGAGAAGTCCTGCTAAGTCCCTGAAGCTTTTAATTGCAGATTGCTTTTAATACAGATGAAATCTTTGAGAAATGTAGGTAATGAATTATCCAGAGGTGGCACTGAGTGTCTGCAAATTGCATTTTTTATAGTTTGATCAGGTACAGGTGGCTTTTCACTGGGGACACCTGAGCACACCTCTGGGTGTGGGACAGTGCTCTGCCAGACTTCAAGCTATTGATCTGGACACATGGAATGTGTCCCAGCTTGTTGGTGAAAAGGATATAAAAATGTACTTTAACAAGCAAAAACTACCGCTTTAGCTACTGATTTAAGCTAAAATTCCCTTTCCTCTATTCCTCACACCAACAGACTGAGTAAGCCTGAAGCTGAAACTGGAGGTGGCAAATTCTACGTAATAGAGAAGTTGTCAGGGACTGGACAAAGCATCTTACAGCGGAAAATGCTACCAACTACCTGCCTGTGGCACAGTTCAGATAATCTATCTAATTATATTTGCGGCAGGATTATTTATTAAAATCTATTGTCAACTTCAATGTCCCCTGAGAAAGTATTTATTTACAGAAATCCAATCTATTTGTTGCTTTGACAGCAAAGGAAGGACCTTTCTCATTTGCAAGACCTGAGCAAGACATGTTGTTGTGTGGTAGGTTATCAGTATCTTCATATGGTTGTGAAGATGAAAATGAGCTACAGTTTGAGCAGTGTGGCCTAATCTGCCTGTACCCACTAGTGTGTCTGTTGTATGGATGAGGTTTCCCCATTCTGAAATCATAGAATTAAAATGTTGGTTTCAAGCACTTGTAAGAACATTTTTGAAGGGAATTTCTGAAAATCTGGGTTATATTGAGGACAGCCATGGTCCATAAACATGTGTTAGAAATTCTGAGGGTAAACAGTCTTAAAAGACAAACAGGTTTTTTTTGGTTTACAATCAAGCAGATCAGCAAGTGATTTTTCAATACACTGGCTCATGCCTTTAGACGTGGATTGGTATTACCTGCAGTGCCAGCACGTGAGGGGCTCAGCACTGCTCAGAGCCAAACACAAAGTGGTGTGAACTGTCGTTGTGAGGGCATTCCCTCTTCATGCACCTTGTTTCAACCTATTGCAGGCTTGGCTTCTGTTTCCAAAGGTGTTGAACTGGGCCAAAATTAATCATGTTTGGACAGTGAGCAGACACCAGCTCAATACAGGGACTATAATTTTCCTGTTGGGCTAAGTGCAGGGAATAAAAAGTGAATTGATTATTTTTATTTTTTATTCACTACGTCCAGGCACATGTTTTAGCTTTTGCTGTTTCTTTGCCTGCTTTGCATTAGATGGCCCAACTGTTTAAAGCCCAATCAGATTCCAAAACTGAATGAGACAAAAAAAACCCAACACCCAGAGCTCAGGCTGCATTTCACCTTAATTGGTATTCATATAATCATTCCACAGCAGTAAAAGGAATCTAGCCCTAATTTCAAAATAAATTGTAAAATAATCTATCTTAAACTATGTCCTCCTAGATTTAGTAAGTTAATTTTATTCCTTGTTTGCATTTTTTAAAGGCTAGTATCTCATTTAAACATTTCAAACTGAATTTGGAAATATCCCAGAATATTGATTATTCATAGAATCATAGAATCACAGAAAGGTTTGGGTTGGAAGGGACCTTATAAAGATCATCTAGTTCCAACCCCCCTGCCATGAGCAGGGACACCTTCCACTAGACAAGGTTGCTCAAAGGCCATTCCAACCTGGCCTTGAACTCTTCGGAGGACAGGGCATCCACAACTTCTTTGGGCAACCTGTTCTATGGTATCGCTGCCCTTCTTTTGATGCAGCCCAGGATATGGTTGGCTTTCTGGGCTGCAGGCGCACATTGCAGGGTCATGTTGAACTTCTCATCAACCAACACCCCCAAGTCCTTCTCCTCGGGGCTGCTCTCAATCCATTCTCTGCCCAGCCTGTATTTGTGCTTGGGATTGCTCCCACCCATGTGCAGGACCTTGCACTTGGCCTTGTTGAACTTCATGAGGCTCGCATCGGTCCACCTCTTAAGCCTGTCAAGGTCCCTCTGCATAGCATCCCTTTCCTCCAGCATGTCGACTGCACCACACAGCTTGGTGTCATCAGGAAACTTGCTGAGGGTGCACTCAATCCCACTATCCGTGTCACCAACAAAGATGTTAAACAGCACCGGTCCCAATACCGACCCCTGAGGAATGCCACTCATCACTGGTCTCCACTTGGACATTGAGCTGTTGACCGCAGCTCTTGGCGGTTATTAACTTTGAGCTACAGTCTTGCTTTAGCAAATTTAGAAAATTCATTTAAAGCAGGATAAATTGAAGATCACTGTCAGCCAAATATGGTCCTGAGTCTGTGGGCTAAGAAAAGCAACCACTCGACTTTTTTCAACTGTGCCTTCGGCAGAAGGGTTATGAGTGTCCCTTTGACTTTGCACACCTAGAATAAAGGCCTGGTCACTAGCTATAAAAAGAGAGACATGCAGGCTTATGCTAGTGAGAACAAAATAAACATAGTCCTGAAGACCACAGATTCTGGTGCTGCTGTGATAGAAGATGCCGTTTTCATGTTAATAGTGTAACTTTGCAGTGATAGAAGAGCACTTTTGACTCTCTCTTGTTGGGATTAGTCACTTGATAAATGTCATCACTTCCTTGGGAGTCCTTTATTTATCTGCTAAATTTTCAAACTTGTGTGTTTGCTTCATCGGTGTCCGTCTTGTGCTGCTGCACTAAATATTGTGTAGCTCTATTGACCCAGAACACAGCAATTCACTAATCATTCCTAGAGAGGAAAGCAGCCATTTGGGAGTGAAGCAGCACTTCCAATGTGTCCTCGTTGTGTATTTAACAGGACAGAATTGGTAACAGGATGTCACGTGCGACTATAGTGGTGGATATGCAGAGCCTGCTCTAATTAGCCGTCACTTCAACAAGCCACTGAGGCTTCGGCTTGGGGGTAGGGATGCAGAGAGGAAGAAAACACTTTTGCTGTGTCGAGCAAGCTTTCCACGGAGGGATGAATCTTTCACCTGCCATACTACTGCATGCAGACAACTGTAATTATGCTTAGGCACCCAGCATCATCCTTTACAGAGTTATATTCATGTTTATTGGTGGCAATTAATCTCTAGTCATATTTTCGAAGGAGAAAAAGTGAGTAAGTTAGCACGTTTGCCGGGGAATGTTAGCATGTGACCTGAAATATGGCAGCTCCCTTTAATGTGGCATCTCCCAAGAGAGCGCTAGCTATTTCAGACTCATCTCTCATGGTATTGACATCCACACATGCGGTCTAAAGGGAGCATTTGTACCTCCCTGACATCACCGCTCTCAGGTTGCTTTTCTTATTGATGGTATAGTTAAAGTCTCTGTATCATTTTGACGTTTTTAATGGCATATGCATTTACAGTATAGCTCTTGTGTAAGCTTTAATCAGCTTTCTGTTCACACGTTGTTGCTATTATTATTTATCTCTATTATGGTAACACATAGAGGCTATCAACAAAGGCAGGATTAAAGTGTGCTAGGCTTGGGTTGTATTTTAAAATGGCCTCTCTGTGCCCATAGGACAAGTGGTGCTGATGGTCCTGAAGAGCAGCGGGCTTCTGTGGCTCTGAGGCTGCTTTGCCCTGTATCTCAGAAACTGGAATCACTATCACACACCAACTAGGATTTGCCACACTGATGTAGATAGAAAAAAATACGTCTTGGTTGCTGAAGTCTTTGGTTTCTTCTGTTTTTTAGTTTTCTAACTGGAACTACTAGATCCCAATCCCATAGCTATTCATGCACTGGAGTAGTCTCACACGTGGTCCGATTGAGCTCAGTGGAATTACCTGTATGAATAAGTACTTGGATTTAATTCCGTATCTGCCTACCTTTGTAAAGGTACAGAAGTTACCACAGTGCAGATCTATGAGTTAGCACAACGTAGATATCACATAATGTCTGAATGAAATCACATAGGTAAAAATTTACTTGCAACTCCACAGTCTGTCACTGCAATATGGGACTGCAATAGGAATCACTGCAATAGGAAAGGGGAGAAGAAAGCCAACAGCAGTTGATAAACTTTTAGCAACAAAGATCTTATTTTCATGTGAGATTACTGCAGTGTAAAATCAGGTGAGGACGATATTTCATTACGACAAATTTTACACTAGCACATTGCCAGTGGCTTTCAGTCAGTTCCCTTTGCAATTAATCAGCAGTGGATGAATTGATACCACATTAAATGGCTTTGCTCATTGTGACATATATAGGCTTAAACTGATAGCTAAAAGCAGAAGATCTTTACCATCTGAGGTAAAGACTTAAATCTAGAAGAGGTCAACTTGTCATTGTGTATATATGATCCCATCACTAGAGAGACAGCAGGATGTTCGCCCTGGTTATACACTCATACTATGACTCCAGCTTCAAACCACTTAGAGAACCGTAGTCAAAACCTGCTTGTAGTTTTAAGAACACAAAAAGGAGCCTAAGAAGTGCAAAGGCTGTATCAGGCATTGTAAATGAGAAACGGTACAAGCCCCATCTTTTTGTAATTCTGTTTTTTTCTGTGTCTTCTATGGGCATTCAGATGTACTTTAATCCTCATTTTTATGTCCTCTCCCTAATAAATCCCCTTGAAATTCACATTCTTAGTAGCTATCTGGTATGCCAAGCTGTTTTATTTCACAGATAATTAAAACATTTTGGCTAGCTACGTTGGGCTAAACATACTGAATATTGCGATGTGTACTCACTGATGCCTTGTACTTAGAAGCCTTTGGAAAAATCTGCCTAAGTGCCAGCTGGTTTTCTGGTCACTGCAGGCTTCTTTTATTATCCAGATTTGGTTTTTTTATGATTTTATAACCGATTAGAGGGATTTCTGCTCTTTACTTCAGCATTTTGCTCTTCCCTTTGGCTAGATTGTGGAGTAACATTTGGGAGAAAGGAAACATGACCAAATATAAATAGTAAATAAGTGTTCAAATAAGATAAAAGGAGTTGTGTTTGGGGCAGACACTGTAAATGTGAAACAAGATGCTTGAGCTGATGATGGGAAACAGTTTTTGCCTCCTATAAAAGGTTTGCTTTCTCCTTCACTTTCTTTCAAAGTGAAAAACACCAACTCAGCAGGCAAATCTGATGATTGGAGCACTCACCTGAGACATGCAAGACCAAGGATATAAGTCACATCTTCTAATGAGTGTTATTCATTCATATTAAGCAAATTAATTGCAGCTGGAATTATACCAGCCCAGAGCAACCCACAGTCTGGCAGTAAGGGCTTTAATGTGAGTGTGGAAAGGTAGGAATGAAGTCCCTGAAGCAGGCAGGGTTAAGTTTGATTCCTGCATTCTACTTCCCCATGCGATGGGCTATCGGTTATGCTTGTGTGGTTCAGATTTGTACCCTTTGTGGAGGTGCAGAACTGCATCCCTTGATGTCCAAGTCCTGTGGAAAACAAATCAGTGTTTCTGGAATGGAAATTGCTGGGAAACTCTATCAGCTTCGGCAGATTTGCTCCCTGCCCCAGAAGGCTTACAGAGTCTTAGCAAATGTCTACGTGAAATAAAGACAGATCATCTCTTTCCATAGATTCTCAGTAATAATTTAAGACTTATAAAGAGTAAGATTTTGTTTGCACAGCTCCCAGCAGTGTTAGTGAGGAACTATCATCCCAGTTTACAGCTGTGGGGAAAAATGAGGCAAAGCAATAAAGTATCTTGTGTGAAGCACAGGCAGGATTATGCACAGGGGTATGTTGCACGCTCTGCTCTCTGCAAGACACAAAACCATCTTCTTCTGCATGTGTGTCCTGTAAGACCCTGCAGATACTTCTGGAGACCCTGGGCTTGTCTTCTCAGGGGTTTATTTTGGCCTTTAACCCTGTTGCTCAAGAAACACAAGTTTGTAAATCGGTAACCAGCAATGATAGTTGAGTAAAGTCTCTTTCTCTTCTTTTTCTGCTGCATATCCTCAGACCAACCCATAAGCATCCCACTTCTCAAGGAGAATGACAAAAAGAGTGCCAAAATTAACTCATAGATATAGTTGTCTGGTGTGGGTTTATAACCATGTGCCATAGAAGGAGAGGGATCTGAAATTTCTAGGACAAGAGCTTCGGACTTAGAGTGGGCTTTACATTTACCTTGCTAAGTCTGGAAACAGAGATCCAGGCCTGAGAAGCAGCGAGTGTCACCTGGGGATTAGCTTACAAAAGAATTTGTGTAGACGGCTCTGTTGCTGGGATTACGCACTCGTTTCCTGCATGGCAGTGGATTTTACGCTGGCAGAAGAGTTGTTGGTATAATTGAAACCGGCGCTCTGAGCACAACCGACCGTACCTGGAAAATGATCCGTAACTGTGTCTTTACCAGGGATTTTGCCAGCGACTCTATACTGAATGGAATGACGATTTTCTTCACCCTTGACGTAGCTATATTGAACGGCTAATAAATGGAGGGTAGGACTGCTGAAAAAAATCCTTGTTTTTCTGCTGACCATTTCCTGAGGAAACCTTAACCTCTGGGTGTTTGCCTAGAGCTGTCTGTTTTGTATGCATGCGGGGTTTTGCAGGTGCTGATTGCTCTTTCAATAGCACAGCAGGGTCAAGCTGTTTCTGTAAGGCTGACTTCCCTCTCTCATCCTGCGTATGGTCCATGAACAGGGAGAAGGGATCAAACAGGATTGTCCTGTGAAGGGTTCTCACTGCGCTTTAGTGCACTGTGCAGGGAACCTCCTCTCCGTATCAAGGCCATAGGGTTGGGGGCCCTTCTGTAGTGCTAGTACATACTGTTACTTACACAAAAATTACCTGACATACGCACTCCGTAACTTCATCCCTAAGCCCGGTCAGTCTCATGAAATCCCATCTCCAGTGTTATTTTCTTCCCTAACATCTCTCTACTCCAGGAAAAAACAAAAAACAAACAACAACCAAAACAAAAACCACCAAAGGAGAAAGCCTTCTTTAGATTATCATATTTATTATCTTATGGGAACAGTGCAAAGAAACAATATTTGATGATATTATTAAATCTACAGGATTTGCTTGGCAATACTACCTGCCATTAACTACACTGCAGTAAGGATGTGATCCTCTGCATCTAATTCCACTATAAATTGATTCCTTCCAGCTATCTAAGAGCACTGAGAAACAGGATATTAAAAGATTTAGGTCCTGATCCAATAAGGGTGTTAAACAAGTCCTCAAATTTAGGTATATAACTAGCGCTGCTGTCTCCTTGCATGCTGAAGTTCATTGGTGGATCAGGGGCACAGTTTCAGAAAGTTTGAGGGCCCTTTAGAAAGTTCCTGGTATTGACAGTGCCCTGCCTGCTTGCCACGCTAAGCACGAGAGGCTGAGATGAGATGCTGGCGATGCACTTTCCTAATCCTCTTGGCAAATGACCGAATGTTTTCCAGGTTGCGACAGCGATCACTGGGGACCCCACTGCAGCAACCGCTGCCAGTGCCAGAATGAGGCTCTCTGCAACCCCATCACGGGCGCCTGCGTCTGCGCAGCCGGGTACCGAGGATGGCGCTGCGAAGAGCTCTGTGACCCCGGCAGCTACGGCAAGGGCTGCCAGTTTAAATGCCAATGTCACAACGGAGCTACCTGCGACCATAGAACGGGAGAATGTCACTGTGCTCCTGGATACACGGGGGTGTTGTAAGTTCGGTGACAGGTGTATTTTACTCCGCGTCGTTTAACAGCCTCGCTTTGACCGCTTTTCATGCAACGAGTAATTGGCAAAATTCACACAATCTCTATATTACGCACTTTCCGTTGTAGAAATCGGGCAACAGAATTTCAGAGAGACTTAAAGGAAAAATCTCTTCGTTTGCTGCTAATTATGCCTATCTGCATAATAAAGTAAAATTTAGTGCTAAAGTGAACTTAGAAATCGATTATATTTTCCGGCTTGTACAACAACTGTACCTGTTCCTAATTTCAGTATGTGAATACAATCCAAATTACTGTTGAGTTTTTATAAGCAATTGGATGTACAACTCATTAGCAGTCCGGCACAGTATCAAATGGGACTTACCATCCCCAATTTATTTGACTTTCAATCTAACTGAGGAAGCATTACTGTTAACTATATCAGCTTACTATCGAGGGGGTAAATTTTCAGCATAGTGAGCCGGGATTTAGCGGTGTGACTCCTATTAACTTTAACGAGAGTCATGTAGCTAAATCCCCATCCACCACACTGGAAGTTTACTGGTAGGATTCACAAAATCTGCATATTAATTTTAGGACAGCAAGCAATAGTTCCTTGTTTAATATTGCCCACAGTGTAACATCAGTTCTCATTAGAGATCTTTCAGTAGTTTCTGAAGTAATTATGTTTTTCAAAATTATTTAAGGGGAAAAGAGAATTCAGTTGGAGATGTATCACAGGTGACTTAATACTTTTGCAGTCTAATATTATTTGTTGACCTGCATGAAGGGGAAGGTAAAAAATAAAGACAATATTAACCCTCATAAATAAGTGATGTGCCTTTTGAATATTTTATTTAGTACCTGATTTCCTTATAGACTTGTTACCTTATTCCTGGAAGCACTCACTGTTAAAGACTCTGCTTAGGAGTGGTCCCATTGACATTAATATGTCAGTACTCAGCAGTAAGGACTTGCAGGGCCAACCACCGATACGTTGTATGAACATCCTCATCAGAGGATAGTCAGTTAGGGGAAGAACCTACCAGAGTTTCAGAACCTGGGATTAGAGAAAGAAGCGATGCTGAAAAGCACCAATGTGCAAATGTAGGAGACACTGTTTTTTGCAGGGACTAGCCTTAGATTGGCCCCCCATGAGTACTGAGACCCAATGAGCTTAAATAGCCTTTAAATGATGTTGAGCTCTTGCCAGTCCATTATACACTGCACATGTTAATATTTAGTAGCGACTGGAGAAATTTCAAGCATTTTGATCCAATTCTTTTATTCTATTTGCAGTTTCTTTTGTTGCCATGTCATATAATTCACATCGAGGGCTTCACCCGGGCTATTTTAACAGATCTGAGTTGCCCTGTTGAAATGGGTGGAATTTGGTACGTGCATAAAGATTACACACATGCATCGGCCTTACAGGACTGGATTCATGGCACATAAATAACCCCAGCAGAAATAAAAGGAATCTTGGCTAATGGGTGATGCCAGCTGAGGCTTACTGAGGTTTCATAATTTGCATAAGGACTCTCATGATGACCTGCGTTGTGGATTTTCCTCATTTACTGTCTCCTGTACATTCTTTTTAATGACCTCTTTGTTTTTTTTTTCCTTCTCTCTCCACAAAGTTGTGAAGAGCGCTGTCCCACCGGCAGCCACGGAGCTCAGTGTGAACTGCGCTGCCCGTGCCAGAACGGGGGAGTGTGCCACCACATCACTGGAGAGTGCTCCTGTCCTCCCGGATGGATGGTGTGTAGTTCCTTCCTACTCATCCCTCATTTAGAGCTTGGAATAGGAAGTTAATTGTTCGCTGTCTCAGCCGACGCCTTGCCTGTGTGCTTGTGATGCGTATCTGCTATTTCTTGTCATGAGGCTCTAACAATTCTGAAACTGGGACCACGTTTGTTGTATGTGCACAGCACTCACTTACACTGACAGGCCACCAGTCTACGACTGGCAGCTACCGTCACAGAGTTGAACAAACAACAGTAAACCAGTGACTACTCAGTATCCTTCTGTGTGGGAGAAGAGACAAAAAAATTGTCTCCGAATTACAGTCCCTTGGAATATTCTCTGCACCGTTAGACACTGCCGCTCACATGGGACAGAAAGCTCAAAGCTCAGCTCAACATTGTCAAAAGCACTGTACTGTTTCCCCTTCAGGAGAGAGGGAGAAGCCGGGGCATTCAGTGGCCCAGGCAGCCCTTATAACAGGACGATGAACAGAGACCGGTTCAGCGTCCTGGCCTTACTCAGGCATCGTTCCCATTGATTGCAATAGATTTGCTTGCATCAGGGGTTGTGCTGGAGAGAGCAAACTGCCCTAACCTTTAATTCTTTGTGTCAAGAAAGCAACGCCAAACATTTTAAAAGTCCTCAACTTTATCAATAAAGTAATAATTAACTCTCTTGGGGTTTGCCAGGTCTCACAGGCCGACGTACCATTTCGCGGTACTACATTTCCTGGCATTCTTCCTGTACCTGACGATTAGTCTCTTGGCAACCTTGCTGGATTTTAATGCATACAAATACTGTGACTTTTTATTTTAATACACAGAAGATGCTGAAGTCCATCATACAACTATGGTTTCTGATGTGGACCTTATACCTGTGGAAACACTTAGGGGCTGAGAGAGATGTTTATGTTCCTTTAGGTTAGCACAGCAGATGCTGCCTCCATTTGATCACACAGCTGCTTCTAGTTAAACAGTACCAACCATGAGATTCTGGTGGCTATCAGGCAGCAACACGGGAGAAGAACATTGCTGCACATAATTTGTGGTGGAAGCTGTGTACGGATGGTGGTATCCATTTCAGACGACAAAGCAGGCAAAACTTTTCAGACACTGAAGTAGGAATATGGCACCTTACCCTCAACTGGCACTCAGCGGAGACAAACAAAAGGTTATTTCCTAAAGAGTACTGGAGCTAAAGCATAAAGGAAGCAATTCAGGTATTTTTGAGGGCCCATCAGTTCATTCTGGCACTACCCCTAAGAAGTGATTGATAAAGTGATTAGCATAAAAACACTACTTTTAGGGTATTTTTTCGATCTCCCCTTATCTTCTGCAAGCCAGTATTTCTGAGGATCTGCGTTGTTTTGCTGTATTCTCCGTTACCTGTATTTTATTAGGAGTTTTTTCTTTTTTTGAAAAGTTAGAAAATCACTAAAGAGATACAAGTATTTCAGAATAGAGCAGGAAGTTTTTAGAGGTCATTTAGGATGCAGCATAGACCCTAAAGAAGAACCACAGCGCTGGGGCTGCACAGCACCGGTGGTCGTGTGTTCTGGCCACTTCTCCCCTGTTCCTTACAGCTTGGAGTTTCTTCTCTGCATTTTTAGTGGCTCAGAGAGACTTTCCTGAAAACTGTGTTGTTGGATGCTGTGTCCCCAGAGAAACCCTAGAGTTAACAATTGATGTTTGAAACAAGTATAACTGCAAATTGAAGAGAGAGATCAAGTATTCTGGGGAAAGAAACTGAAATTATGAGTAAAAGCACTCAGCTTGTAAATGTTGCAATTTTAAGTATAAAGGGTCTCTCCAGGGTTTTAATGAAAAGCTGGTAATTCAGTACACAGAGAGAGAAAAAAATATTTTTTCATGCTATATTTTTAACTCTTGGTGGTTGGAATGCTTTGGGAAGTGAGACATGAGTGGGCTGTAAACGAGCAAGCGAGATGGGATTGCTAGACAGCATTCATTTTATTTCACACCATGGATAGTCTTTCTCTGACATCAGGAATTTTACTTGCTGATTTTGAGGCTTGAGACTGCATGTATGTATTGAGTATACCATCGTGTTGGAAGGAGAGAATTCTCCCTGGATTTATACAAGTGCAAATCCACTTGGATTTTATTGCGGCTGGATGAGCTGAGACTTCTTTCCTTTCCTAGGGTAGACTTATTAACAGCAGCTCAGCTCCCTTAGGGATTTGGTTGCCAGTGGGATATGCAAGGGGAGGCAATAAGTTGAATAGGATGAAATTCTAGGGTTCTCAGGTTCTTCCTTGGATCTGACATTTTCAAAGCCTGGTTCTTTTATTACTTGTAGTATTTCTTTCCTCCTGCTTCCTCCCACCCAGTGCAGACTCTCCCATAAGCACAAAAAGTTGTGTGAATGAACTGTGTCCTGTGAGATTTTACTATCCCATGGGTTTTTCACCAAGAGGATGACAGCTAACAGCATATATTGTTGAACTAGTCAACAAAATCTGGCTTCCGGCATACTGCGACGTCGGGCTTTTTCCACTTCTGTGTCTTTGTGGCTGTGGGAGTTAGTGGGTGGCTGCTTTAGGGCCTCATTAACAATTTACAGGTTTAATTCTATACATCTTTCTCATTTGCAGTATTAAATTCTCCAAGCACTCTCAGGAAGTAGGGAGAGAAGCTAAATTTAACATTTACAATGCTTCTCAGAAACACTTTTGAAGGGCTAGATCTCCATGCTCAGGAAAGCAGCAATCTTTCCTTACATGACAGAACATTTGTCACTGGCAACACACCCTGTTTGGTCCCAAATCCTATTCTCAAGGCCCCGCCACAAGGTGCTGCATCAATACAACACATTCTGCTAATCACTTCTCATTGCCTCTGGGCTTTATGAAGCAACTATAATTTGTATTTTTGTCTGGTTTACTTTGTTGTGGATTTTAAACACGGGGGTGTGTGAGAAAATGGAGCATAAAAAATCTTTTCTATACCACAAAATGGTAATAATATAGCAAACAATGTCAAAAGCAGAATCTGATGAGATCAGGGCCTTAAAAAAGGTGCTGATGGGGTGAACTTTACTGATTAGATGTACAAGCAGCAGGAAGCGTTGGTCTAACATTTGATCCTCCAGAGAAGGGTGTTTTGGATTCCCTTAGTACATATTAATGCAAAAAGTATGCCTAAAGATTCTCTTGGCTCTGGGGGGATGCATCACAGAGTATTGCTTTCTCATCATTTGTTGATAGAAATCCTGTTCCTTTTGAGACATGAAGACAGAAAGTATTTATTATCAAGATAAATGGATACTTACATTTTCAGATATATAGTGTTGCGTATTACTCAAGTCCAGAGACACCAGGTTTTTAACACTGTAATCTGAATGTTCTTGAACTGAGGCCAACCTGTCTATTTTATAGCCAAGGAGCCACCTATCACTGGTTAGGAAAGGCTTGAAGTATCTGTTTTATGATTACATTGAAGAGCAACCCCTCCACCTTGGGACTGTTGATATTGCTAAACTTCCCAAACTGTTGTGCGAGAACCCCAAGGAGTGAAAGCAGCCATTATGTTCCCATTTTATATTTTGTATAAGTCGTGTCTAATATGCGCCTTGTTCAAAACTCAGAGCCCCCCCAACCTGGGGCTTGGTTAGGGAAATAAGGCTTCTGACGGATTAAAAAAAAAATCAATAATAGGGACGAACCCCCACCATTTCTATCAAAGACGGTGCGCTGTACGCGGCACTGGCAGCAGCACCGCTTGCCGCAGCTGCCAGACGTTTTCCATTATGGGACCCCATCTTCACATCACAGCACTGCCAGACTTGCTTTGGCTGAAGTTACTCAGCTGGATGCCAGCCTCAGATTTTATGTTTGCTCACGTAAAAAAAAAAATCACACCACTTTGAAGAAAGTCTAGGGAAATCCTAGCGAGGCCTTGCTACTTGGCAGGGCACATTATGTGATATTTGGGGGAAAACCACCTGAGTTTGGCAAATAAATTCTCCAAAGACACAACCTGTGGTAAGCATTCTCTGCCTTGGGGCTGAATAGTTGGAACGAGGCTTGCCTAGCAGTTGCTTTTCCTGATGAGATTTGCCAGAGTCCACAACCAAGAATGACAGTCTGTCTTCACTTTGAGGGATGGTTAAGCAGAGAGAGGAAGGAAGAAACAACTCAGAGATGGGGATTTGGGTCAGGGTGAAGGAGAGGACTAAAAAGATAGAGACTAAGACATGTCTCCACGGTGGTGATAAGGAACTGGGAGGGTGTTGGATGATGCGTCCAGGCAGTGATCAGGGATTAGGCAGATTTTCCACTGCAAAATCACTGCTTCTGGCCAAAAGGCTGCTGCACTGCTAGTGTGGAAATTCAGGTTGCTTCTGTGTCATCACTGGTGGCTTTCTGCAGCTGTCCCAGTCTCTTGTTCCCATCCCGCCTCCTCCATGGCTTAGACAAAGCACTGGCAGATGCCGTTTTGTGCTGCTTGAAGAGATGGGCGTGGGGGCTGGATGAGGGCAGAAGGAATGAAGTAGGTAGGATCTAAGAGCAGTAGAGGACTTCTCCAGCAGTTGGATTTGGTCTTCTAGGGACAAAGTGGGGCTGTCTGAGCAGGGGAGATCATCATAGACTATCAGAACTAACTATCTAACTAGCAGAACTTCATCCTCCCAGTGCAGCCTTTCCCTCTCTTCCCATATGTTCATTTTGTGACATGCCTCTCCCAAGCCTTCCTGCACCTATTCAAGCTGCAGTTTACAGGGGGGATTCAGAGAAGAGAATTATCAGTAACTGTACAGTGGTGAGAAAAATTCCTTCTGGAAATAGGGTAGACAGGCATTTACTCTGGTAGCAGAATTTTGAGACTGTCTTTAGCCCATCTTAAATGGAAAATATTGTCGCTACACTTAGATCTAGTTTTAACTAGCACAATAAATATCTGAGCTGCATGTAGAAATTTATTGCATTGTGAATGTTGACTGAAATATTGCTCTTTCTATAACCCTATCAGGGGCTGGTGTGTGCACAGCCGTGTCCTCCTGGAACATTTGGAATTAACTGCAGCCAGGACTGTCCATGCCACAACGCAGGACACTGCGATCCCGTGACAGGAAAATGCATCTGTACAGCTGGCTATATAGGAGACAGGTAAAAATCAACCCCCCAAAGACTGGCAATATTTATAGCCCTTCTAGGACACTTTTACTCTCTGAAAAATGGTGTTATGTTTCCATTGCTCCAATTAGGTTCATCTTTCTGAAGCAGTTCAAGCATTATAAATGTGGCAACGTTATTACTTTTTATTGGCAATGCTCTCCATTTACAGGGTTTTTTTTAATATAACTTTTAAAATTTAATGGATTAAATTTAATTTAGATATTTACAGTGATAAATTTAATAGAGAGCATTACATGTTTACAAGATATGTAAATGAACTATATTTATACAGATTAATATCCTCAAGAGTAAGCAATGCAGCAGTTTAATGTTTCCCTCAGCCCTTCTGTGCTGCTGCAGCACTGATCCATCTCAGACACCAACAAAAGGTGATAAATCCTCAAAATTTATAAACAAGAGCTTTCACCCATAAATCGATCAGAGAAGATGTTAATATTGTTTTACAAAGGTGTCATGGATTTAGCAAAATGACTACACAGCAAAGTCAAGGTGGGCTTGTCACACGTTGGCTTAGCCCTCCAGCTAGTCCTGCCAGCAGGGCTAACAATGGTGAGGAAGCTGCAGTTAAACAAGGTTTCATATGCAGTTTTCTCTCGGGACCGGGCTGTGTCGTCAGGGTTTCCAGAGGCTGTGGGCACAGCTCACCAGTGTATGCTATGCTGAAGCCCTTTCGCCTACATCTTCCCTTTTTTTATATTAGCTAGAACAAGCTAGTTTCAGTATATTGACATATGCTACAATTATACTTTTATGCAGCGACGCTCATTGGAATTTCTCCTTTCTTGCTTCATTGTATAATCATCAGGTCTTTACAGCACACATGCAGACCAGCCTTCAACACCGTGCCGGGGTTCAGAAGACCATGTCCTTTCCCATGAAATATGGAAGTTCCTCGTTTCCATTTTATCAACAGCAGTAATTGGAGGGGCCTCTGGAGATTATGTCAGGATCTGCATGTGGTTGAATATGGCGGAAATACTAATTATTTCAAATTAATGTAGTGGAGAAGACATCACTTTGTCTCTCTTCCCCCATCCTCCATCTGGAGACTGGTTTCAGCCATAGGGTACCGTGTAATTACTATTGCTAACCGAAGCTTCTCTTTCTCTCCTTTTGGAGACGATTTCACTAATGGAAGCAACTGTGCAGCCTGGACACGTACTGGTGACCACACTTCCACCGCAAGCTGTCCCCGGTGCTGGCCACGCTCAGGAAGGCTGGCAGAGGCTACCTCTGTCTCTGGGTCCGCCCGTTTGGTCGTTGCAGACCTGGATCGATTTCTGTAGATGAATGAACAGTGCTAGAGCCGTGGGGAGCGCCCAGCCTGCGGCTCAGCCAGCGCCTTGGCTCAGCTGCCCCGGCCCCGAGGGAGGACGTGCAGCAGAAGAGCTTGGCCCTGCTACAGGCACGCGGCACAGGGAAAGAACAGTAATGGAGTTGCCGAACGGCAACGCTTACACACTCCAGCAATAAGAGTGGAGAAAGGACCTTTGGGGATGAGGAAAGGAGATAGCAAGTGGAAAGCAGAAGACCTAGTTCTGCCTGCTGACAAAAGCAGAGGTTTTTGCCACTGATCCCCCTTAGAGACTGGCTGGAGAAGGTCTGACTTTGTCCCTGCATCCAAGCAAAACCCTTAGGAACGGCTCACCTGCTCCCTCCTGGAACAGGGAAGTAAAATATAGACACTGAAGGGAGAGGCAGAGGAGCAGAGACGCAGGCGTGTGAAGGATGAATGAGAACAGGAGAAAGGTAAACACAGTTCAGAAAGCTTTTCTAGCTGCAGGGTAAAACCGTGTTAGCTTAGAAATTCCCACCCTTCCAACAAGTTCGCAGAAGGCTAAAACATGCTTATCTATCATCAGCCTTTAATCAGCCTTCGATAAGGGAAGTGAAACCTTGGGCCCGCTGTGTTCAGTTGGAGTTCTGCCTCTCACTGGGACTGGGACAGCACGCTGCCCGTAAGGGTTTGTTCTGAACGCATACCCTTACCTTGCTCTTAACTACAGCTAGCTCATGGTAGCTTGCCCATTGATTTCAGCGATGGCAGGAAGGCACAAGGTCTTTAAAAAGTCCAAATTGCTTTCCTTAGTTATGTGTTCATACAGCACGGTCAATGGGACAGATTAGTCAGCACCATTTTAGCTTAAAGTCTATTTTAGTTTCTGGATCTCATGCAACTGTTGCAGTGTTACAGTATAATTGCAAGTATAATAGGAGACTGCTGCTGCACAACAAAATAGTGTTTTCTTTAAAATTTTACAGGGCACTGAAAAAAATTGTCTTAATAATAACTGATGTTGTGAACAACAACAATAAAAACATAAACACGCTTTATCAACTATGCTATTTTTTAATTGCCAGTAAGTACTATATAATACTAGAGTTCATCATCTTGTGCAGAAGATAATGACATATAGTTAGATAAATATTTGTGGAGATGAAACGGTCATAAAGGTCCATGGAAGTGTAATTGCCACACTTTGTTCCCTACCTGTTTTCCAGGAAGCGGCACTGCACTAAATATCTAGTCAATTGGCAAGCACTATTAATAACTCCAGGCAGCTTTGTGCTCTGCTAGAATGACTGGATATGTCATGTAAATGTATGTTTTGCAAACTGGAAAGGAATAATAGCAGAAGCACAGTAAGAAGCTGAGGATGAGGTCTCTCAGAATTCAGTGGCTGACAGGAAAAGTGAACGTACTGTTTTAGCTTTGTTTTCCATATTGCCATTAAACCTAAAGATTGAATCTCAACAGAATAAATACCACATTTGTTATAACGATATGAGCAGACTTACTTACTTTCTTCTTGTTGTGCTTGTACCTGTATCTTTTATCGGCAGAATGGCAATCTCCAGGTTGATGTATTTTGGGTGGCTTTTAATATTTGTCTGTGCTACCTAAATGTGATCACTGTTTCAAAAAGAAGCGGACAGAGAAGCCTAAACAAACCTTACAGCATTATTCCATGAAAAAAACTTATCTAGAAAGACTGTAGGTGTATGTACTAAGTTCATCTGTTAAGCAGGCTGTCTTATGTTTAATATTTTGTGAAATTGCTTCCATTAATTCTACAGGTGACAGCCATATTATCCTATCCCAACCCAAATAATTATAGTACATATTAAAGTTCAGTGGATATTATAATACGAATCTCCCCAGATAGGCAGAAAGCAATGTAAATTAAACAAGAAACATAACTAGGGCTTAGCAGCTCATTTTGTAATTTAATTGAACAATGTATCTGGTTGTTAATGGTGCTATGGACACATTAGATTGATATGTTGCAGAGGAAAGATGTTTAAGTAGAAAGCTAATTCCTGCTGTGATTATTCTTATGTTCCAGAGGAGTCATTATTAGTATTCTTTGTATAAAATTCATTAGCAGTAGCTGCTTGATCTCCAAATAAATAAGTTGGTTAAATTGTTGGTAGAAAAAGGCTAATTATGTAAATGGATTAGGTCGTCAATATTTCATTTCCAGATGCTTTTCTCCCTGCTAGGTAATGCTTCATCTTCTATAAATACAGAACGATATAGTGCACTATTGACTAAGTATTCGTCTCGTCGCGTACGGCATCCTTCTGCTAACTAGCAGAGCCGCGTACAGCAGTGGAGACATAAGGCATCTCAGTACCTTCTGCACTGCATTTCATTTGCTGCAGGTGCTTCAGACCTAACGCTGCCCGTCCTTTGCTGGTTACTTCCTTCGCAGCTGAAGTACCCCGAGAGCAGCAGGACTAGCAGCGGGTACCGCTGTGGTTCTCCGGGCCCTTTCCCTTCCCGGCCTCACGGGTCTCATACGAGCTCCTGAACTTGGATTGTGTGACTAGTAACTGTGCTGATGCTTGCCGCAATTAAATCACGAGCTAGGCATTTTGCTTTGTTCATTTACTTTTAGTAAAACCCGATCATCTGAAGCTGCAAAAGGAATGCTCTTCTCATACACTGACTGTGCTCATTGCAGTTTTGCCTGGCTTGCATCACACATTAATCTTTTATCACTGATCATTATATTAACTCTCACCTGCCAGCTGTGAAATGACCTGCAGAAAGACATTTAACAATTGCCTCTATCCACTGAGTTTACAGTATACACTTTAATCAATGCTCAGGATTAAATTAATGCTGATAGGCAATTTCCAATATCTGGCATCCATGCGATAAGGGAATTGGGCTTCTCTGGACTTATTTTTCTTATTTTATTAACTGAAAAGTCATATCTGTATTTCACGGTGGATCATGTAAACTCTAGTATGGACTCATTGCAGAATTTTGAAACCACTAAATTATGTCAAGCATGGAATCAGTTGCTTTCTTTAGGACATTAGGTGACCTTTTCAAAATAGGAACTATTATGAACACTTAAACTGGTTGTGTAGGACAATGAAACAGACTTTTTGTCAGATTTCATAATATATCCGGTAGGGAAATATTTTAAACAGTGCATGGAAGGTGCAATTTAAAACAGTCTGGGTATAGTGTTTGCAGGTTCCGTTTTTATGTGTATCAAATATTAAAAATGTTGGCAATTTTGGAGAAGATGCTACACTAAGGAGCTTGGAAGCGATTTGCCTTGAGGTTTCATACTACTGAGCATCCCTGGAGTAAGAGATGGAAAGCAAATTTGAGTTTTAGTTACTCAGAACACATACAAAAGAGAAAGGAGTATATTTTCTCCTAGTTGGTATAAAGCTGGTGCAATGACAGCATCGAGGGAAAGTAAAACTATACACTGCTGGGAGAACACTTTACTAAATATTGTTTAATAGACCACATTTCCTTTCAACCTTCGTTACCGCTAAGAGGACCATATGCTTTTAAAGAAGGCACACAATTCTTCTGTAATAAAAAGAAAGCAAACAGATGAGGTTTTTTTATGAAGTACCTTATTCTATACCAGTTTCTTATGGTTGGTGAATGGAATTGTCAAGGTCCAGGAAACAAGAATGCATTTTGTTAGCTAAGGTAATACTAACTAATGCAAATTTTGCAGGATATAATTGGACAGAGATTAATGCACTTTCAGATAACAGCAATTTACATGCCCAAGGTATCACATCACTCCAATGATATCATTTCACAGTTTATTGCTTAAATAAATGGTAATGATTTTGTACTTAATTCATTAACAAAACATTCCTGTGTAAAATTCATAAACAGACTAGACTCTAGCATTTGAGTCTCATCTATTATTTCATTGCAGGTGTCAAGAAGAGTGTCCGATTGGGACGTACGGCTTTCAGTGCACACAACGATGCGACTGCCAAAATGGTGCAAAATGTTACCATGTAAATGGAGCGTGTATGTGTGACCCTGGATTTAAAGGGATTTATTGCCAAGAAAGAATGTGTCCAGAAGGGTTTTATGGGCTCAAATGCAACAAGAGATGTCCTTGCAATATTACTAACACTCTCAGGTATGTACATCATATTATTTCCTAGTGCAGGTCCTGGTCAAATAAAAGCATTGGGAAAAAATTCAATTAACTACACCTACTCCCTTTTTCTCTGTAGTTTTAATTAAGAACACAGACAGTTCCTCTGCATTGCAACCTTTGATTTAAATAACCTCAGGTTTAGAACCATAAGCCTCAGTCCAGACAGCTACTAAGCATGTATCATCTGTTAACTACTTAAACAGTTCTGCTAAAATCTGAAACAATCTGACATATGGCCTTCTCCTGTAACTGCAGTCTTCTAGGCATAAGAACTATCATATGAAGCCCATATGTATGTATAATAGCCCACTGAAGTTTAAAAAATACAGATTTACTCAAATCCGTCATTGTAGCTCTTTTTATGATACGAGTTTTCTTGTTAGATCCATAGACAGCAAGGAGACTTTCAAAATGAAACTTAATTTGCTTCAGTTTATGTCTCATGGCAAATTACCTTGTTGAAAACACTTGAGGCAGATGTATAAATAGACTGGAATCAATATCTCCAAGTCAGTCTATGGAACTGTAAAGAAATCAACGTTGTCAAAGTAGACATCTCTTCTCATGTGTGCCTATTTTTGCTCTTCATTCAGTATGTGTATGTGTGAAATGTTCAGGAAAATAAATATCAGGGAAGTATACTTAAAATGGAATAAGCCTTACTTAAAAGGTCAGGTTTTGATGTTTTATTCCTTTTTGGTTTTTTTAGGATCTGATTCTTGAGGTTCCCATCACTAAGAGCTAGAGCCACAAACAGACTTGAGCACCTAACATGGGATAGGTTGAACTTGCTTTCCCGTTGCAAGCTTGAATAAGTTTTCCAAACCCTGATAAAAGGAAGAATTCAAGACTTTTCCCTATTATCCTATTTGTTACCTTTTGTAACTTGTTGTCTTGTTTACTGACTGCTGGAATTGCTATTTGGAGGTTTCTCACTCCCTCACATGCAGTAAAGGGAGCCTGGACAGCAAAAGCATCCTGGCATGAGCTATTCTGATGGACTAGAATGCCCACGTGTCCTTACCATGCCTGCAAGACGCTGAGCCCCTCAGCTCCCGCTTGATTTCCTCCTTTTTCTGTCATTACTGTTAAGCATTCATAGCCAATTCAGGATTGTGTAGGCTTCAGAGGGAGGTGGGGATAATTGATGCTCAAGCAAATATGCCCTTGATACGGGCATTCTTCAATTTTAAACCAGACAGGTAGGGACCTGACTGTCTTGCTGATGGTGACAAAGCTACCTTGCAATCTTGCAGCCTGCTAAAATATAAACACACTCCTCAATTATGTATGTACGCAATACTACCTAATTTGTGTGCGTGCACACATACACTCTCACACACACACAAACACTTCAGGCAAATCTGTTTGTGTGCTTGAGATAGAGTCTATTTGTCTCAGTCTTGGAAATAAATAGGCGATCTTTCTCGTGAATTCAAGTTCAACTGTGAGTGGTGAGGCTTTGCTTAACTGAAAGTCAGAGCTCACGATGGGTTATTTAAAAGCCTTGTCATTCTGATGGTACGAGTCCTCTACAGAATAGATAGCTCGCTCTAGCTCTACTGGGTTTGACAGCAAGGATCCAAAGTGTTTGACACCTCAAAGGTAGCTCTGTACAACAGGTTTCTATCACTCTTATTATTTTGTGTATCATGAAATCATTGAAAAAAGTAACATCCCTAAGGCATAAGCTGAGCATTATACACAACGGGTTAATGTCGTGTTGTACTGAGGATAGGAGATGCCTCAAGAATTACTGCAGAGTGAGCTAAGGTATAAATTCCTGCATGTACCTGCCAGTGTGCACGGCCTAAACCTGCAGTAAATCCAAGGTAAACTGCTCCTCAGTGGAAGCTGTTCTTCATGTGTACTGGAGGGTGAGAATATGCTCTTGGACAGTAGCTGACATAGTCTGTCTTCACCCCCTCTGCTAGCCTGCAGAAACCTGTTTGTGTGCCCGTTTTCCCAGAAAGGTGTAAATAGAGTGGGAGGACTGCAGGCCACGGGCAAGGCTGAGCGCGGCTGCTGTTTCTCAGCTAACTGCTCAATTCGTTAAGAGTCTTATAAGTGGGAGAAGACTGTGGCTTTGAGGGTGCAAGAGTTCATTCTGGGTTACTCAAAGAACTGGCTGGGGGATGCTCTGGGGGTTTGCCAGAAGACCCTTCCTGAAAGAACCGACTAGCACCATCCAGCTGTGAAGAAAGGCGAGGTCTCAAGTTTGAGAGAGCTCAGAAAGGTGGAGGATCGAACCCTCTCACAGCTCTTTTCTGGGCATGCGTTCATTCTCACACGCCGTGTACCTGCCCTGTGCCTCGTTGCTGTCTGACAAATACACTTCACGCCTTCCCTCCCATCGCTGCTCCCTCAGCCTCACTTGCAGCATCCTCCGCTAAGATGGTATCTCCCTTTCGTTAATAAATGAGTCTAGTCTCTCCATTGATAAAATCTCCCTTTTTCCTACATCTTATCACTGCTGTTATGGAACAAAGAGATATCAGCAAGCTGTAGATCTGTAAACATTCTTTCATTCATCCATGGTATTTCAGCTTTCCACTCTTCAATGAGCTCCTTTGAGTGCTGTCAGCTTCTGAGCCAGGGAGTGTCAGAGTTGATGGAAAATGACCTTCTCCAAAGGCACTCCATATTCGGAACAAATCTTTTTACTGATCGTTTAAGCAGTCCTATACAGCATACTTCTCTTCCAACCCACCTCCTCCCATTCCTCCCCTGAATTTTTATCATTACTGGAACTGTGGTCTTCCAAAGTGATTTGTTTACTGACAGCCATCTATTTTCCCCAGAAGCAGTTTAAGCTGTTGGCTACTTGTTGTGATACCTCAGTGTGTAGGACAATTATATATACACGTGAAAGAAGGTGAGGGAAGCTTGCTTATTTCTGTCAGCGGTTTTCACTCATTTGATTTGATTATTGGAGAGCTGGCTAGAATGGAAAGTTCTGAGGGCTTTGAGGAGCGTGTTGGGGAGAAACATTAAGAAATACACAATTAGCTTTTCTATTTTCATAGATCTATCTATTTTAATGTCTGAAGAGACCAGCGTGATCATCTAGTCTATCCTCTTGCATAGTAATGGCTGAAGAACATCATCCAGTAATTTCTGCATCAAAGCATGCTGAAAGGCACTTTGTGCAGGACTTTTGAATAACCCCGGAATTAGGTAATTTAGAATGTGCTGGTGACTTGGACTGCCCTTCCACAGGGAAGGATACACCTGTAAAAAATTCCCCTGTGCAAAACACCCATGCTGAGACAGTCTACAATAGTCAGAAAGGCATAATCCTGGCTTGCTCTTCTAAAAAACAGAGAGGGAAATGAATAGCTGGAATAGCCTCAGCCAACCCACCCTTCTTGAAGACTGGTATGGAGCCAGCGTGTGGAGCGATATGCCTATAGTAATGTCTTTCCCAGGTCAGAGACATGAGGAGGGAAGGAAGACACCATGACCTCTTAAGCCTTGACACTTTCCTACTGTGCCAAAGTCAAATGAAAGGGGTAGAGGCTCTAATCATTGCCTCAGCACTGAAAAGTTTGGAAGGTCTAAACCCCATGGACCTTACATGAAGTTTTGCCTTGACCTAAGTCAATAATGCACTTGAATGAGAATGGCTTTGAAGATGTGCTGGACTGAAGTAGTGGCCCTACAGTCTCATTGTGGCTGCTTCCTTAAAAGCAAGAGGGCATTTTAGTAAGGGAGACTGGATGTAGTATGGCCACAACAGGTAGAAAATACTGTTAAATGAGGTTTAGGGCTGTTGTTAATTAAGATGAGATGACTGGTGCTAGTGTATAAACAGCAAGTCAGGAAACTCACTGGGAAGAAGTTGTTTTGGCTGAAAGATGTGTGGAGAACAAATTGAGAATTTGGAACAGACTGTGCTGTCTAAAGCATTTCTCTTCCCAATTTGCCTTAAGAAAGTTAAATTACCTGGTTTCCTCAGATTTCCTCAAAATTAGATGCTTAAAAATGTAAAGGTCAAAAATGACTTTCTGTTTTTCAGTTCAGCTAGTAAATTTAAAAAATATCATCTTTCATTGCTGTCAATGTGGCTCAAAAGCCAGAGAGCGTACAGTAGCTTCCGCACTGCAGCAAGAGCCATGGAACAGTTTCCTTCTCATGCCATGTTGTGCACTGTGGACAGCTTCCAGTTTCCACCTCTACTTGGTCTAGTGCCAGAGAAACACTTGCCGGCTTGCACTCACTCTAGGTTTTCTACACTATTCCTTCCTGTTATGCAAGAGAGTTGAAGAAATAAAAGTTGTTAAGATTCAACGCAAAATGCTAATGTATAACACTGCCAAACTCTTTCAAGCGTGTAAGGTTCTCTTCCGTAGCACCACAGCAAGTGGTCGGAAAGCAGATGTTAGCGGCTTTGCCTTCTGGGATCCTTTCAGAAACCCCACATTCTCTTACCCATCCATTCCATCATCCTTCTCCAGAGGAATTTTTTGTGGTTCTTAATTTCAGTTTATTGGTGGCGTGGGGAAGCGTCTTACACATGCTGCACCCTTGCTGGCAAAACATTACACGGACTCACGACCTTGAAAGGTACATTCAGAACAGAAAGGGAGGAATAATACAAATAATTCACATTGCAAGCTGTATTTCCTATTCTTTGCCTTAACACCTTTGCTATTAAGCGCCTCAAACTTTTCAACTTCAATGCAGCTAGCGTTTAGTTCACTGGATAGACTGGATGTACACATGGCTGGCTGGATGATAGACGAGTTTCCTAGCTATAGTTATATGTCTACATACAGAGTTTAGACAAAATGAACTTTTACAGAATACCAATATAGTAAGAGAGAAGCATTCTTAAATCACACATACATGCATACCTACACTATTTCTACATCATGAGCTGCAATATATTTAGTATGTAATGCTGATGACTTCAATTACTGGAATAGTTCATACATACCAGAATAGAAAAAAACAAATAATAATAAAAACTTAGTACTATTTAGTGATATCAGTTGCAGATCTTAAAGGTTTTCCAAAGGAAGAAAGGCAGCATTTTACAGGTGGGAAAGATAAATGCAGAAAGAGCAAAATACATGGCCAAGATTCACCGGCGGGACTGGGAAGAGAACAGCTGTCTTCTGAATTTTGGTTAAGCATCTACATTGCCGCCATCTTCAAGTTAACACTGCACCAGGGCACCTTAATTGCCAAACAAGTGTTTGCGAATCGGGGCATGGTATTCTTTGTATGGGAGACAAGTCTCCTGTGTCCCCTGGCCAGACACAGCCTGCAACCTCATTTCGGACCGAGCTGTGGAGGTGTGGGGTCCCTTTGCTACCGTAACGCTGTGGTATGTGTTAATGTCTGGCTTGCCACAAGCCTTGGAAACTTTTATTCTGCTCTTGTCAAGCAGAAGTTTCCCTTCCGCTGCTGTGTAGCCTTTTCACAGGCTGTTGCTACCTACCCAGAACTATTGTTATTGGTACCGTAACTCTGGAATTTGATGTGGAGGATTTTGTCTAATCCTACAATGCCAGTGCTCTGTACAAGCGAGAGAGAAGTATTTCAAAGCACTGAAGGACTGCAAGCGCTTGGCCTAAGGGAAAAACACAACTCTGATATGCTCAGGCTCATAAGCAAACAGGAGGATTATATGGGTGCAGGGACCCAAACATCTGCATTGGGCTTTTCCTCGCTCGTAGCCTCATGAAAGAGTGGAAAAAGGCGTTAAGGGGACAGAATAGGGTCTCAACCTTCTACCAGACCTTGTTTTAGAGTACAAGCCTCTGTCTCCCACAGACTCTTCTGTTTGGTTCTTGCTTCTTATTTTAGTGCACATTAGGACGATTTTTAGTCCTTAATATACAGCTTGAATCCCATGCAAAAAAGCTGTCCATTTTGACGAAGGAGCCAACCTTGGAGTAGAAATTCTTACTGAGAATAGTATTTTCAATTGAACTGTCATAGACTGATTCAAACTGCCATGGCCATATATTACGTTTGAAAGATTTAATTTAGCCCAACAGATGCAGTTCTCATGGAACCCTATGAAACGTGCAGTAGTAGTGAAAACAGAGAAACAAAAAATCCACTTTAAAATATTTCTTTAATGTTTAGTTTTCTGCTCCTATTAGGTAATGATTAATAGACACGGAGGGGGGAAAAATGAGCTTTTATTATTTTCGTCTGAATGTTAAGAGGTGCTTTGTGAACAACCATAATTTTAGGGACTGCTTTGTCAGAAGAATTTCATGGATGGTAGTTTGTTAAGCTGATGAATTGTTTTAATTAGTCAGTAAAACACTATTTATGATGAAACATATGACACTCACAAAATTTGATCATTCTTAGTCACAACAATATGTGACTAAGCTCTTCTACCAGTAATTGCCAGAAACTTACTTGGAAATTACGTTTTATGAGGTTATCTTGGAAATTAATATATACAATATTAATTTCATAGGTGTAAAGAAACCCATTCAGTCATGTCTGCAATATTAAACTATGGCAATAAATAATCGCAAAGGAAAATAAATAGTTTCTATGAGGCAAAACCCAGGAGACAGGTCCGTAAAGAGGTGCCAGCTTGCAGAACTCTGTTCTTTCTTGTTCTGAGAAGAACAGAGAAAATCTGATTTGTAGCAATATTATCTCTCCCGTGTCTCACCGAGGGCCAGACAGTGTGTTACGGCACAACCTCGCGGTGCAGAGGCCCCAGAGCACCCCGAGCTCTCAGGTGAAGCCTTACGCTCCCAGCGCGCCTCAGACAACGCGGGGTCCTTTTCCAAAGATCGGATTCCCTCTCCATCCCCTGCCCTTCTCTTTTGACCGCCTCATCTCCCCACACCAGACATCCCCCTGCGCTCTCCCTTCCATCCCCCAGAAACCTCCATCTCTTCCAGCCAGGACCAAACACAGCTCCAGCCTTCCCCTCCGCTAGCCCCAGCCCCAGCGTGGCTCTCCTGCTGCGGGAAGTTAGTGCCCAGAGGGAACCAGAAGAGAAAAAGATGAATAAAGATAAACGGTTTCACAGCAGGAGGAACAAGGAGGGAAGTCTTCCACCTGTGAGACGCGAAAGGACCCGGCATTGTCCGGTCTTTTGGGCTTGATTCTCCTTTCTGCTTTTCGCTCAGTGTGGAATTGTCTGAATAGAAACGAAAGCCCGAGGATTAACGCCGGGCAGCAATGCTCATTATTCCACATAAAGCAATAACAGAAAGAGAATACAGTATTTGTGCCACAGGACCCAGGTTTATCCTCACAATTCTCTCGATTGCATTCCTCTGTCCGTTGGGATTTCCTAACCCTGAACACCTTTAACTGGCTGTATTACAGCCGAATAGCACATATATGTCGTACAATAGTATGGCTTAATCCTGACGTGGTTCATGGCAGTAACCCAAGTCACATTGATGTGAGAATGCAAAAGCATAAACTTCAAAGGTTTAAAATCACCAGTGCTGTGGCAGTTCCCAGCTGTTTGGCAGTGGCGTGATATTTAGCACCATATTCCCTATTAATTTCCTGACTTATATGGTTGCTTATGTTCACCATCCTTAACAGTTTTCGGGTTCGTTATGTTCTTAGCGTGACTCTTGCCGGCATTGCATTTGAAACGTTCTCCTGCTCTTTAGGGACCGTATTTTTCTCTCATGACCTCATCTCTTTAATGTTTGTCTGTCTTCATTAGCTGCCATCCGTTGTCTGGAGAATGTAGCTGCAAAGCTGGCTGGGCTGGGCTCTACTGCAACGAAACCTGTCCCGCCGGATACTACGGCGAAGGCTGCCAGCAGACCTGCCCTTGCCAGAACGGCGCAGATTGCGACAGCGTCACAGGGAAGTGTCTGTGTGCGCCGGGATACACGGTAAGGGAGAGCTGTGAATAATGGGGCACTTCGTAAGGTGCCTGCAACAAATCAAAGGGGATTTTAATCTGTTTTCAATTAATATTTGCATAAAAGTGGCCAAATGCAGGTGGCTTTTTTCCTATTTCATTATAAGTCCACAAAATTCTCCTTTGAGCACTGTCAACTTACTACTTCTGGTTATTTGCTTAACATCGGTATTGTAAGTTTATTTGTAAGGATAAAGACATGGTTTCCCATCGTATATTCTAAGTCAAGACGTAACAAAAAAGATGTCAGATTATTGTCTGCCTGGAAGAGCAGAAAAAGAATTCTCATGGCCTTTCAGCATGTTCCTTGTCAGTCACGCTGTGATTTTAATAGATGAGGATCTTTTAAAATGTTACAAATGATAGAGCAATTTATATCTTTTCTGAGCATATATGGCAGGTGTCTTTTACCTGAGCATCAGAAAGAGCTTCAGACATTCTGAGGTAAACAAGCATTACATTTTATAGATGAGATATAAAATGGCTGGAGAAATCAACCAAGATGAAACAACAGAAATTCAGAATTAACGACTGCCAGGTTGCAGCAGAAAATATTAGGACGTGGATCCAGGTGCCCACCTCTGCTACAGCTGGGCATAATGGAACTCTTGTTACTAAGTTCCCTGGTCATCCGTATATGAAGCACCTCTTTACTTCAGGAGCACTCCATGGAAGAGACCTGCAGGCTATATTTCAGAAACAATATTTCCTAAAGAAAAAAAAAATTATTTTCAAGAGAGAATTCCCTCACAACTTGATTAGCAGTTGTCTTTCTGTAATTCGTGTCCTTAATTTTACATGACCTGTCCACACAGGCCTATCTACATGTTTTCCATACTATTATAATAATAATTAGTTATAACTACTAAGTTTACTAGACATCAAGTTTCAGGTTCAAAGATATCTTTAGAGCTTCCACTGACATTTAGCAACCAACTAAAACGTGCAGCCTCCTAGGTGAGTTTTACCCTCTATTGTTTTAAGTTACAACTTCAAAATGAGATTAATAAGTATCTTCAAATACCGAGGAACATGAGATGTTATCTTTGAACATATGAACATTTTGAACATTTTATCATTGTAGCTGTTTTGATTTGCATTTATGAAACACGGTGGACATCGTACCAGGTAGCTTTAGAAACAACAGGAGGGGAATGGCGTGTTAGATCTGGACAGCAGAGCAGCCATGTCCTACTATCAGCACCCACTGCAGTGTTTAGGGTTTTCTAGGAAAAAAAACACGTTGCGGTATTCTGCGTGGTCATATGCTGCTGCCATCCACAGGGGAAGGCTGCACGGCTGTGTGACAGCATCCGTAGTGTGGGAGTCCTGTACGAGATTAGTGGGATGCTAAAGACTTTTTTAAACTCCCTCCCATTTAAATCCACACCTAGCATACGATCACCAACGGCCATCTCCAGAACGGCGGAACTGGAGTTATGACTTAAGGACAGTTTTGTTCCCTGCTTCATGTCAACAGCTGAACCTGAAAGGTAGAGCTTCCATCTGATTTCCAGAGGTTCTTGCAATGCCAGGTACAACCAGATTTATTTAGACATGAGAGGTAGGACTGTCAAAAGCATCTGTGCAAGTAGTATTGGGAGATGTAAAAAAAAGAAGAAAAGGGCTTTGAGTTTTGATTCCCCACTCACAGTAACAGAAAACAAGAATTTATCTTCTCTATACAGTGGTGATACACAAGTATTAATATAAAGTAGAAAAAGAATGAAGGAAGCAGCATGTTAGTAACAAATGCAAAATAAAAAGATATCAAGATCCTCTTTCTTATCAGGAATGCTGTTCAAGTTTGCAGCATAAAAATATTTTGGGACTCTTTACTGTACACATCTTTTAATAAGCATAGTTTGTCCAATATATATTGCTCCAAGACAGTATTACTGCAGGCGTGAAGCCTGGGAAGTTCCTATTGCAGAGCTTCAAAATAATATTTAATCTCATAATAAAGAGCTTTCTTGCATTGACATTTAAACAGCTCAGTTATTGAGGATAGCTCTATAATCACTGAAGCATATTTAGGCATTAGTATCATTGCTCTCTCATAATATACTATAATCTCTGGCAATTAGTCCACGAGGGGAAGTAAAGCCTTGAAATTGCTAATTTATTGCCTCTGAAGCATATTTGTCATTCGTATGCACGCCAGATGACTTGAGTTGCAATGGTTCTTTCAAATGCTAGAGAACGTAGGCTGTAAAAAAAAGTTGACAGGAACCTTTACTTCCTACCCCGGGTCGGCGGCGTCCTGCCGAGCTGCTCTTGCTGGACCTCTCGTCCGGGCAGGGCGAGGTGTCAGCCCCGCTTCACGACGCAGCCTGCAGGTCCTGTGAAAGATGCTGTGGGGCCAGAACCCTCTCAAGGCTTGAAGTGGCTTGTCTCAATGACACGCTCAAGACCAGACCTTGCTTGCAAATATGCATGCCTGCCTCTTGCTGAGGCGATGGGGACATTCGCCTGCGGGTGGAATTTTGCCCTTGCATTCGGCTAGCCTGAAAGCGCGTGGCACAACGGCTGCTGAACGCGGGATGTCTCCTTTGTCAGTGCTGACAACAGAGTGATGCTAACACAGAGCTGGGCAGAGCTAATGATTCAGAAAAGCCGTACGTGAATCCCTCTGGCTTTTTCTAGCATGAGGCTTGGCCGATGCAGCTACGGGGTCAGAAATTTTGCCATATGCTTGGAAAGAATGAAAGCGGGATCAACATCTTATATTTTACAGAAACGTTTTAATCTACACGCGATCTTATAGAGCAGAGCAGGCTGAAGGCTTTCTAAGTAAGGAGGGGGGAAGAAGACGTGATGGGATATGAGGTATAACTGCAAAATCTAATTGCAAAGGCAGAGAGGTTGGACCCATAGGATTTTTGGGTTACTGGATGCCTAGAAAACATAGCGACCAAGAAATGACAGCCTTTTCCTGACAAAGCACTCCTTCAGCCCACTTCTTTTGCACAGATGGCTTGGTTTTTAACTGTGCCCTGCCTCGGCTGTGTCAGGGCAGCTGGGCTGGGTTTCAGAATGAATAATCCGCAATCGCAGCCAAAACAGGGACATTTTGTTGGGATGCAGAACAAGCCATTAAAAACACAAAACATCTGGTCACCTTTATTAAACGTATTAAGTGGAAAGGCAGCCATCCCATAGGTTGACATGTACGTGAGAAGAGCACTGAATTTTTGGAAGTTAAGCAGATTCAAGTTTTAAAATAAAAATGTACGTTGTAGCTCAGAAAATAATACATTATTTATTACTTGTGACATTTCCAAAAATTCAAATGCCAAAGCTAAATATTGGTGAGCTTGCAGTTTTGGATAGAATTTCAAACATTTTATGTCTTCTTTTCTTGATGAATATTTTGGGTCAGACTCAACAACCAGATTTGCACATACCTAGCTCTGAAAACAAATTACAGTGTTGTAAAGGTGTTATTGGGTACTGGTGCGGGTTATTTGTGTGAGGTTCTGATATGAATGTACGCACTTTGGGGATTGCACTATTTTAACTCTATGGTGTCTAAACCACAGTGCAGACACTATGTGTAGATTTGACTGAAGAGATAGCTGAGAAATCTGAGTAATTCACAGTCACACCCAAAACAGCCCAATTTTTGGAGGCAGCGTGTGGGACAGTAAAAATAGGATAAAATAGAAGAGGAAACACAACAAAATCTTCTTCCCTAGAATCACAGAGCATGTCTAGAGCTACTCATATGCTCTAGCAGTAGAGTCCACACTGCAGGCCTGCTGGAAAACCTGTGCTTATTGCATCTCACTTGTGAAGGGAGAATAAAGGGCTGTATCCATTTAATTAAGACGATTGCAGGGAATCAGCATGATAAGCATGCCAACAGCGTACTTCCCTGAAACTGGTATGTTTAACATATTTGAGGATTGCCTCTCAGTACTTATGCGATGAATTGCCAGTGATGTTTTTCTGAAGCATGGTTTTGAAAAGCCATTCTGCTGCCCTCCCGTTTGTGGCAAGAAGGAATCTGATAAGCACACAGCGAGTACACAAATATTAGCCTTTAAAAGTGTACAGGAAGATTCCTGACAGGTAGAAATTGGACCCTTACTCCCACATGCAAATAGTCGCTCCTTGAAATAAATTACTTGGATGCAATTATGCGGGTGGTGAGAGGGGTTACACTGACTTATACCTCACCTACCTTTCAAATTCTGCTTTAAGATGCTCTCTTACAAGCCCTTGGAAGTCAGTTGTGCAGTAGGGATGTAAAAGAAATCAGGATTTGTCCTGTCCTCTCTTCTTTTGTTTTTGGTTCACTGAATTTTATTCCTCTAATTCAACAAATGTGGTGAAGAAGGCCAGAGGATATGAATTAAATATGACAGGAGACCACAGGAATCCCGACCTTCTGTCTCGCAAGGAAATCTTGAAACCAACCCACTGCACGTACCTATCAGCATTCTAGTTACTGAAATCATTATAAATGCTATTGAAATACAACTAAGTCCACCTTCTCCATTGCACAGCTAATTGCAACTTCCCTAAAAAGGTAGCTATCTAGAGACCTCATCCTGTCATATGCCTTTGTTTCTTTATGGATGCTTTGTTTTCTTCCTTTGAAAAATGGATTTAGCTTCAAATGCTTTTATTCTGTCTATTGTGGCAAGGAGATATGTAGCTAAAACATTTCTCAGCCCAAGACACTCTGAGAAAAGTTTAACACTTATCTGTGGAATGTGCGGTCAGCTTTTACTTCAGCGGACACATAGGTCTATATTTCACATCTAGATGACAGAACTTATATTACTTTAAAGAGTTCATCTATTTATGCTGCAATTTTTTGAAGACCTGTCTGCTTTTATTGAACTCTGCATGCTGGCAAGCAAAGCTAGCACTTCATCACCAAAATGAAAGAATTCATTTTGACATTTTTCTATTCCTTGACTATATTGGTAGATCCCATACAAGCCAATCACAGTACAGGAAAGTATGGAAACTATAACAGTGATGACCTCTTACTAGAAGTTTTTTCATCTTTTGGAATGTTGCTGGGATTCCCTAAGACTTTCCAAGATATATCCCAGTACTGTGCCTCTATAGCCATTTGCAACTTCTATTGACTTGGCATCAAAATTGCCATGTAAAAACATAATAAAATAATGCCTTTCAAATATATCCTTATATAAAAGCTTATGTGTATATATCTTTCTCACTGAGCTCAGTGGGAATCTGTGCACTTAACGTTTGAAACACAAGCTTAATCTGGGTCTATAAATCCATAATTTTGTCTAGTATGCCAGAGTTTCTCAACATAATGCTTCCTCTACCACAAGGATACAAATTGCTTCCAAGGTTTACATGTACATGCCTGCACATCAGAGTAAAAGTCAACCCCTGTAACACACAATAAACAATAGCTTAGTAAAAATAAATGTATATTATAGTCCTATAAACCTATTCAAATGCATAGCAAATGTGTAATAAACTCTGTAACAGATAATCTCTCAGTCAGTACAAACACCCACACACACAGTCTCAGGCCAGTCTTAGTCTGCCCCATGCCTACTCAGTGAGTAAAATGATCAATTTACCCTTCTATAGAAATGAGGAGGATCATAATTTTGTTACCTATAGACATCAGAAGGAACTTATAGGTCCAGGCTGTCGAGTATTTCAACTGTGACTGGCTTCCTTCTGATGCATACAATATCTCTTGTTCCCTGAAGAAAACATGTAGGAGAGAAAAAAAAAAACTTTCCCTCTGTATTAAAAAAAAAAATTGAAGCTTGATCTCCTGTCCTACACCTTTAAAATTCTCTCTGTTGTCTGAAAAAAAAAAAAAAAAAGAAAGGAGCACGTTATCTTATCTTCAATTGAATTTCCCCTGAAGGACCAAAATCCCAGGTAGGTCTGGAGGAATTTGAAGAATCATTGCCTGTAGGTGTTTTCTAAACACTCAAGGTTGGTAAATACAAAATTATCAGAATATTTCCTCTCTTATACATATTTGCTTTCATCTTTATTCTAAATGTGTCATCCTTCACTACTTCAGAAGGAAGTAGGAAAAAAAGAATGAGACTTCTTTGTCTTAGAAGCCCCTGGTTCAGTAGTAAAGTTATTTTATAAATTTCACAAAATTCTTAATATAAAAAATGAACATGTGGTTGGAGATAGTGGATCTGTTTTGGGGACTTTAACTCATTTAAATGATCCGTTTCTCTTTGAGATAACTCCAAAAGTACTTCAGTGGAAACTCATCTCAGAGCAACAGGGCACCTCATCAAAAGGTTTAAAAAGAAAAGATGAAGGGAAAAAATCTTCAATAGAGCTTGTGTCCTTTTATCCTTGATTTACCGAGCATATCAGTTACCCCCCTTTGTTAAGAGCTCTTTTCATTTACAGGTATAAAATAAATTCAACCATTTTATCAAGATGTTCTTGTTACCAACCATCAGTATAAATTTTACTTGCTGTAGGTGGGGAAAAGGTTTTCTGGCACAGCAGTTGTCCAATTAACTGGAGTAATACAGGCAACAGAAATAGTTTGCCCAGACTCATTTCATGAATTACCTAGATGCACAAGGAAGATGCATTGTCTTCTCATTGGTTTCCTATTTGTATTCATAATCCAGTGTCTCAAAACCATTGTGAATGGCTAGCAGTAGAGCCAACAGCTGCCCAAAAAGACATCCGTCCTCTGCAGGTGCGTTTGAGCGTAGGCTGTAGCCAGCAGTGAGTGAATTATTAATTAATAATAAAAGTAAAACAAGTTGTCCTATAAGTAGTGGAGCTAAAAGAGCCTTGTTTTCCACAGATTTCTATCCTCAGCCCCTTGGCCTTTCCTACCCACTGTGGGAACCCTCTCTCTCTGTCAGGTCTCCTATGACACTTTAGCTAGCAAAGGACACTCAGATGGGCTCATGGACCTCAAATTCACATAAAGCTCTCCCTGCATAACCAGGTTAAAAGTACCATGCATCGCATTCCCTGAAAAGGAAAGGATTTTGCCTGAACAAAGACTGAATATTAAGTCATGATGTGGAAGAAATGTATTCCTGTGCTCACAGCCTTTGAACTCTTTCCTATTTATTGGTTTTTCCTTTGTTTCTCCTCAATTATTCAGAAGTTCTTAGTAGACTTCATTTTACAATGTTGGGGACTATCCCTCTGCAGCCATGACCAATTCCCCAGCTACCCTTGAAGTAAAGAGACAAAGACAACCGTAAAGGCAAAACCAACCCAGGAGGACTATCACTGGTGATCCAAGCAGCAGTGCAAGAGGGAACGTCCCTGCTTGGATACAAGGAGAGTGGTGGAATGCCGCTGCAGAACCAGCAAAAAGATCTGGCAGTTTCGAAGTGCTGTGAACAGTTTTGAGAAGATCATTTTGTCAAAGTCAGCAAGAAGGAAATGCAGTCTCTGATAACAGATATCGATGCCAGTTTTAGGTTTGGGAGTAAAACGAAAGACAGGGGTATGGGAAATTCAACTAAAATACATTTTAAAAAATGGAAGAGATAACTGTGCCCTGGGACACCATGATGGGAAAAGTTAAAAATTATATTCATGTGGTGCTTGAAAAGTGGATAAAGATGAAAATACTAGTAACTGAGAGACAATCAATCACAGTAATACAATCAGGTCCTCTATACTAACTATGGCTGGATCCTCGATCCCCCTTTCCTGGTTCTGGTCTCTGAGGAATGCACTGTCCCTCAAACTTGCATTTTCTTGGTGTCTTCTAGAGGGAGATAAATCTGAAAACTCATCTGATAATTTTTTTTAAGCTTACAGATTACTTCACAAGTGGATGTGGAACAGGAAGCGAATCTCAAGCTGGCAACAAAAAACACACTGTTCCGTACAGTCTAATTAAGAGTGAGCTGGAAAACTGTTCTTGAAATGAAAGAACTGTCACTTTCTAGTTGTACAGAAGTGTTTCTGTCAGCTGGCCTGTACATTGGAAGGTGTGAGTTTATTAACATACATCAAAACATCTCATGCCCAATGTTTTGGTGCATTCCTCACATAAATGGAGCTGGTCAGGAATCATTTGTACCTATCAGGATTTTTGCATATTCATAGATCAGAAGAAAACTACCTCTGAATTGCACCTTGATATCGCTTTTCGTTGATGACCTCTGAATTTGCTTACCCACTTCCCCATGCATGCAAAAGTACAAATGTATGTGCGTAAAATGGCTGTCCTTCCATTTTTTTGTAGGCCACTGGGACTAGTAGGCTACTAGGACTGAATCAGGCCAGGTCAGTAGAAATTGAAAATTATCTTCTCTTGGCTGTGCAGTGGCCTGCGTGAAATGACTTTGGTGTCAGTCCAGCTCCCTGTGGATCAGTACGTACATCACAAACCCCGTTCCTCTCAGCAGTGACTGGCAAATTTGCTGGCAGACTGAGCCATTTTACCATTTTACCTTCACAAACCAGTGCTTCAGGTGAAGCTTGGTGGCGTGGCTGTGCGATCCATTTCGAAGTCCCTGTAGGACTTTTTCTGGGGACAAAGAGCACAGGTACTCAGAGCTTTTGGAACAGCACCCTTCGTAAGCATTGCAAGCCGCCCAGATTGTACTGCATCTTTCTTAAATGGCAGGTGCCTTTCTGGAAAGTCGATGCACTTCTGAGATGGCTTTGCCACGTGTAGATTAGGAAGCAATGAACATCTCAATGCAAAGAAACTGGATGTGGCCTAAAGCCAGTAGCTCAGTAACAATCCACAAATGGATTCTTCTGGCGCGGCTCTCTACAGAAGAAGATATCCCACAGATCCCAACAGCGACGATCGTTATGGGGAGGTCACCTGTGCGTTCCCAGGCTTTCAGACCCCTGTTGATCTTTGTATCAATGAACCAGGTGCTTGCTGCCTATGAGGCTTGTTGGTGTTCTCCCCCCGGCGCCCGGCTTGACCAATTAGACATTTCTGCTGGAGCACCGACAGCCACCGCGTTTAGGAGCCTGTGTTTTCCTAAACCCTGACAGCGTTCGTGTCAGTGCCTGGCTCCACGAGCCATAATGAAGGGTCTTCACTCACTTCAGGGCATTTGTTGTATGCTTTTGAGCAGGTGAACTCTTGTACCGGAGTATTTAAGAAGGTCACTGGATGCACAAGACACAGTGGGTCTCCCTCAGTTGTGGAAACTGCATAACTTTCTTTGAATTCAATGGAATTTTTCTGGCCCTTTTATGAACAACTTCTATTTCATTTTGTTTACTCACTTTCTTAATCAATGTACAAGCTCCAGAAATTGCCTGTGACAGCTCAAATTCTACTTTGTCAGCCCAAGTTTACCTGAACTCAACTGCTAGCTTCGGTAGGGTTGTCCCAGATAGACAAGAGCGGAGTTTGTCTCAGTGACTGCCTTGACTAATGAGAACTTTTTCAGTCACACACAGTGTCTATAATTTGATAAGAACTGTGAGCAAGTCCCAGGTCTCCTCCTCTTTCTTCTTATATTTACTTTTACTTCTGGGCTCTGCTGTAGTTTTATTTACCTGAATAACTCCGAAGTTTTCGTAAGTGGGTCCAAAGGAACCAACTTCATATAGAAAGCCTGAGTGCCTCTGCCTTTGTTGCTAGTTGACATATTTCCTGTATTTTATACTTAATTGGCAATGTGGCTATGTCAAATTGCATTTCTGTTCCTGTAGGCTCATTCAGAACCAGTGGAACTCAATATTCTGGTCAGACTGAGTTATTTGATCTGAATTTGCAGAGGAATAAACTGCTTGCCAATAGCAGTGTCTCTTTTCATCTATTAAGCTTCTAAATGTATATATCTTTATCCACACTATCTGTGGATCTATGCATAAATAGTGCTGGTAGCTGAGTTTCCTGGTAGTTTAAATTGCAAACTGACTTCATTAAACCCACCTGAGTATAGGATTTAAGTCACAGGTTAATTTTTCATTTTATTTTCTGTCTAACTATACTGTCAGAGGAAAAGACTTTATCCTTTACAATCAGACATGTATAAAGGGAAAATCCTGGTGTGTTTTCTTACTCCGAAGAGCAACTGAAATTTTATCAGATCTTGAACTCTTTAGCTGTAGGTTTTGGATGTAGGAAGATCCGTGGAAGTTTGAAGGAGATACCTGTTTATCTGCCTGTGTATGATTGCCAGGTTATTTACCAGCTTTTCAGAAGGTACATCGGAAACCCCCTTAGCTTAAAGTTGACATATCTTTTCTTTTTTAGATGCCTTCTCTTTTTGCTTTGATCCTTTCACATGCGGCTCACGCAGCTCAGAGCCAAGGTCAAGCGCAGACGTTTGTTAGCCTCATCAGCCCCATACCTGCATATTTTCCATCCACGTTGCTGCTTCTGTGGCCTCAGTGCCCGTAGCAAGAGACCAGCTGAGGATGGCTGCTGCGTGCAGCACGTTGAACTCCTCCCGGACCCATCCAGCTGTGTGAGCACGAGCTCGGGCGTGCGCTGAGCTGCTTTGGCACTTCTGCTACAGAAGGGCAGGTCTCAGTCACCACAGACAGCGTTTGTGGCAGGGAAGTTTAGATTTGAGACTCTGCTTGCACATTATCCTTAATTGTATAGGACAGCTGTAGAAGAATTCCAAAAGAAAAACTATTGGGATTTTCAAATATAAAGACAGTAGCAAATTTGGGGAAAAGTTTTGTGTTACTCGATGACTTGGTAGGTTGAAATTCAGTGTTCAAAAACGCAGAGTAACAGACGACAGGAAAATAACATTAAGTACGTATACAAAAGGTGAGTTCTAATTTAATTCCTGCCGTTCAGGGGAAGAGATCAGGCAATCACAGTGGATAGTTTTCTGAAAAACTCAAAGGAGTGCTCAGCACCAATCAAAAAACCAAACAAATCCAGAGGGCCAGATAGAATAGTTAGAATGATCAGGTAGAGAACAAAACAGGATGGGAAAACCATTTTTGTGGTATTGTGTAAATCCATAATATATCTAAATCTCAAATTACTGTGTACGGTTCGGCTGATTCCTGCTTACAAAGGATATAATGGAAGTAGCAAATGGTGACAAAGATCATCTTTTATATGGAATAGCTTCTATACAAAGAGTGACTCGATAAGCTAGAACACGGCTCAGAAAGCAGATGGCTGAGGAGGGATATGATAGAGATCTATGGAACTGTGGATGGTGCACAGAACATGATCAAAGAATGGTTATTTACTATTTCTAATAACACAGGAACAAGGGGCAACCAATTAAATGATTGCACAGCGGGTTTAAAGACAAAGATAGTGCTTTTCACAGAATGCGTAATTAAATTGTGAAATGGGTCCCATAAAATGAGAATAAAGGAGTGGGATGATTTTGCTTAGAAAAGGGGTCACTGAGGGTAGACATGTGAAAGGTCTCTTACACCATGGGAGAAGGGGAAGAAGAAATGCATGTTTGCAATTTATCGCAGTATAAGAAGTGTCCCAATTAAAAGTCAGGCAGTGGATTTGAAGCAAACAAATAAAGATAATTTTTCTCCTTTGTATTTATAATTAAACTGTGGATCTTCTTGCCAGAGGACATCACAGAGGCTGAAAGTATAAAAGATATATTTTATTTCCTGTTTTTGCAATGTCCTTTTTGCAAAGCTGTTCAGACTTGTCAGCCAGAGCCCAAATTTATTATTGCAAAAAAAGTCAGGAGGCCACAATTGTTCTACAAGGCAGATCTTGGACTGTGCCACTCAGGCGATGTGGGCAGAGCAGAAACCATCTGTAATTTCCAGAAAAAGATAATCCCATAAAATAGCTGGTGCAGAATTGTCATAGCCGGCTTTCAATTCTCACTCTGAAGTACACTGCGCTGCACTGAAATGCTTCTCCGTATTTCGAAATGGCTTATCCCTCTGTTAGCCACTGGTCTAATCTGCCCAAATCTGGCAGAGAAAATGATGGAACTGCACACAGTGTGTTAAAATCTTTCCTTTACCATAGTGACGACTCCAACTCAGACGCCTCCATTTAAAAAAGCAGAGGAAAACACCTTTTTTTTTCTTTACCAGTAGTATTCAAGGACTGCCATTTAGTATTTTGACATACTTGGCTAGCTTCTGTCCCACAGTTTGGACACAAGTAGCTTGTTGAGTACATCACGAAGAGCACTTGTACCAGGTACATACTTCTCAGGCGTGTAAATACTTTCCACTAACTTGAAATAATGCACATTATGCCTGGGCCATTTTACCTTTTGGGACACTTATTTGTGATATGGCCACGTTTTTTGGAGCATTTTAGAATAGCAGCTGATCAAAGTTGATTATAGAAACAGCAATGAGCCCCACAGATGTTTAACTCTTTATAGCTTCCCCAGAGTTAAGTATAAAATATTCTGAGAGTTTGCTCTGTGCCTCACCTGAATAAATCTGAAGCGGCCCTGTTCCAGATTTAAATCACTTTAACTGAACAGAGGACTTGGTTATCCAGCTGGCCCCATAATGTATATTAGTAATCCTCCTGATACAGACGTGATTGACCCGCCTTGATAATCATCTTCCCATTAATTAAATCTAAACCCATGTGTTATAGATGTTTTCATTTCCACCTGAAATATCTGCTCCGCAAACAATCTCCCCAGCTCCACTGTGAACACAATTAGGAGTTTGTTTTCGTCTCCTGCCCTTACGTAGCCAACTGCTGGGGCTGGCCGAGCTCCGCTACATCCGATTTAGCGGAACGTTGACCTCCATCATGTTTTTTGAACTGTGCACGGCTATGTTGCTTGTACTCCATTACAGTCTGCCTGTGGGAGGCTGTCCGCTCAGGTATGATGCGCCGTTTCACCAGAGGAAATGTCCCGAGGAAATGATGTAGGAGTTGTTTTACCCAGTCTAAATCCAATCTCCTATTTTTGGAGAGGTCCCTCCTGGATAAATGTGTTTTGTGATATTTTATTAGGTGAAAAGTGCTGACACGATTAAAAAATCTTGTTCAGAGGTTGATGATCATCTTTTTTACTCTCCACACTACTTTCCTTGTGAATACATTTAATTATATGATGCTGTATTCATTGCCTCGCTGACACTGAAGTGCTCTGCAGTTACGGCCGAAGTACTAAACCAGGCAGATACTCAAGCGTTGTAAAGTTAGTCTAGATTTTTTTGCCAGCAACAGTGCTACACTGATTTACGGGAAGCGGGGGTAGGGTGCTATCTCTTGCCTGCTCTCCTTATTGAATTATCTTTCTTTTTTTTAATGCCCATATTTAAGTTGCTTGAACAGTAGGAATGGATTTTTTTTTTAATTGCAGATAACTGACTGATATTGGGCATATTTTTAGTGCAAACTAGAAAACTATTCCCCGGTGGTGAGGGAGATTATAGTGCTCACTGACAGAAGTCCAAGTCAGGTTTGCTGAGTTTTAGTATGCAAAATCCGATTTTTTCAATGAAAGTTTCATTTATATTTGTTTTCACTTGATTTCATGGAGGCAAAAAACCTCAAAAAAATTCATAAATTCAATAAGTATTCTTACAGAGTACTGCTCCACTTCATCACCAGTTTTATTGTGCCAGAGCATTGTTTCTTTTGGATGTACGAAACGTTGGAGCTAAGATGCTGGAAGACAGGAGAGTGGTGAGATTCTGCGCACCCTCCGCTTCAAAAGATGAGACCTATCCTGCGCACACAGCGGCCCTGGGTTTGCCGGGGGGGTTCACTGCATGGATCACGCAGGGTGTGCGTATGGGAAAGCCCTCTCCGTGCCGGGAGCGAGGGCACCCAGGGCAGCGCGCTGCCGCCGGCGCGGTCCGTGCGGCTCGTCTCCATTGCCTCTTCCCCATGAGTTAGCGCGACAGGGATGTATTGAGGCACGAGACCTCGGGGCCACAGCCCCAGATTCCCAGTTGGAAAGGGTCCTGAGCCAACGGGTAGCGCCTGCCTCCTTAGTCCACAGACCCTTGCATCCCGCACAGTAAATCCCTCACAGCTGGGATGTGCTGTGCTGAAAACCGTGAGCTCTGAGCAGTTCATTCCAGCTCTCCGTCAGCATACAAGGTGTCCACACTGAAAGGCTGCACAACTTCTCCCCTTAATAAGTACAAATTGTTCTCCAGGCAGCCAAATCCTTATCAAAGGCTTTTCTAAGCTGTGGCCAAAGGCTTCCCAGGTGCGTGGTCACCGTGATGGGGAAGGTCTCTCCTGGGAAGATGGGTGGGTAATTGTAGCTCTGAAGCCGCTACAGCCCTGGGACCATAGGATGAGTACTCTTGGTTTTGAAATAAAAATAACCCAAATATACTCCTGATGTGTCTCAGATCAATTGTGAGGCTGTGCGATGGGGAATGAGAGGTTGCAGGGGCCCAACGGGCCAGAAATGAGAATCTGGCCCAGGTTCTTCTGTGGCCTCCCCGAGGGAGTAACATGTGTTACACCAGTAGCAGCCTGTAGTTTTGGGCTTTGGGTTTATAAAATAGGAATCCACAAAGTTCAGCCGGATTTTGTGCAAATAATTTGGAAAATAACAAACCACAGTTACTTTGTGGTAACTTTTACTCCCTTCACAGTCAGCGCTCCCAACTTTGCTTTTGCATAACAAAGGCTTTGGCTATAACAAGTACAATGAAATTAAATAATATTTAATGAAGCTCTGTAAGTACTTAAAATCAACATTATTAATAATAATTTTACTTTCTACTCTCTTTATGACAAATAAAGTTTCCATTTTGTTTTTGTGCATGTTTTGCGGAATCCTTTTGAACAAACACCAAATTTAGGAATTATTATCAGGCTGACTAATTTTGAACTTGGCATTTGCTGTGAAATTTACTGTATGAATTAGCATGTTAGCACAAATTCAGAGGTGAAATAAAATGCTGACATCCATTTGTAAATGTTTATAAATCCTTGTAAGATTATAGGAAGCAAAGCAGTAAGTTTTTCCCACTCCCAGAAGTAGCTGTGCCTGGTCCTTAGGGCACGTCCAAGCTTTACAGTATGCTCAGAGGACTGCGGTCCCACTGAGGTGCAGAGCGGGGAGAGCTTTGCAGGTGGCTGTTCCAAGTGCTTTATGATTTAATGAAAGACTTTGGCATTCAGGACTGCCAATGGTTGTGTCTTTGGATGAGTCACGAGCTGTAAAGTCACTTTTAAAATCATAGAATCATAGAATAGTTTGGCTCTTGCCCATCCTTTCCACCGTACCCCATCTTCTCCCATGAAAAGGGCAAAGGGAAAAGGAGACTGAATAAGGTCATCAGTGGTTTCACTGTGCCATTTTAGTTGTATATCAAACTCTAGCATAGCTACATCATATAATGTTACAAAGTGGGTAAAAGAATATTTGTCAGTTCTTAGTGATTACCTGCAAAGTGAACGCTTGACTTGCAAGGGGCACAAGATCCTTCACCAACCTTTCTTCTGCATTTTATCATTAGCACCAATAATAGCATCTGCAGGGAGTAATTAGTAACACCCAGAGGGGAAAGGAATTCTGCCGGAGGACATCATTATGTCTGGGAAACTAAAGATGCCGTATCGTAAGGTCATGAATAAATTGTTTGAGTCTAGGGTGGAGGAGAAGACCGGTAAAAATACTAAGTTTCCTGCTGCTGCTAATATGCTTATGAAGAGCACATTAACTTCCACTGGAACACCATTAGGGAAATTAGTTTGTTCTGACAGTTTGTGTTGCTGGATACCATATGTTTACCTTGAGGGAATGTTTGTGGAGAACCACTTTGGGTTAATTGTAAATGTCACAATTAAATAAGTAAATATACAGAACTGTATCTGTGATCTGCATCAGTGCACAGACACTGTGTACCAGCACACTGGTGTGCCACGTAATGTGTGTACATATAAATATATGCTTTTATGTACTAAATCCATACCAATCAGCTTATCTGGACACACAGACATCAGGTACAAACAACACCTACATTTTGTCTTTCTGACCTGTTTATCATTACATACATATGGCACTGCACCATGCCCTTCTTTCTATTTAACGCCTGCACTGTGTGCTGAGAGCCAAGCACTGAGCATCCCTGCTGCTGCTGATAGATGTTGCACCTCTAATTCATCTGGCACAAAATAGGCGAGGAGGGGGAGAGGGAGGAAATCAGGTATCACGTTAAAAATCTCAGATTAGTTGGAGTCACATTACAGATTACCAAAGGTTCAAATAAGTTGCCTTTCAGTGTTGTCAGTCCCCCCTAATAATCTGCACAGCAGCTGAAGATTTTCAGCACCTTCACAGATTAAACCTTAAGAACACTCAAACCAACCTGTCACATAAGTCTTTATCATGAAAACTTGAGTCCAAGTTCAATAACAGCCCTGTTAGCGTTCTGCATTGCAGAGGCCTTGAAAAATTGATTTTCTGTTTTGCCACTGACTTCAGTGGAACCAGGCTTTAGCTCTCCAAGGCAAATTTATTCCTGTAGATTGTAGCTAGTTCTGAAATTCTTAATTTCACATCCTTATATAGAATCATAGAATGGTTTGGGTTGGAAAGGACCTTAAAGATCATCTAGTTGCAACTCCCCTGCCAAGGATGTCGTGCTGGACAGTGTCAAATGCTTTGCACAAGTCCAGGTAGATGACATCAGTTGCTCTTCCCTTCCCCACCAGCACTGTAACCTCATCACAGAAGGCCACCAAATTTTTCAGGCACGATTTTCCCTTAGTGAGCTGTCACCAATCACCTCCTTGTTTCCATGTGCCTTAGCATAGTTTCCAGGAAGATCTGCTCCATGATCTTGCCGGGCACAGAGGTGAGACTGCCTGGCCTGTAGTTCCCCAGGTCTTCCTTCTTTCCCTTTTTAAAAACAGGGGTTATGTTTCCCCTTTTTCACAGGTCTTCCTTCTTTCCCTTTTTAAAAACAGGGGTTATGTTTCCCCTTTTTCAGTCAGTAGGAACTTCTCCAGACTGCCACGGCTTCTCAGACATAATGGATAGTGGCTTAGCAACTTCATCCACCAGTTCCCTCAGGACTCACAGAATCACACAATCATTAAGGTTGGAAAAGACCGTTAAGATCATCAAGTCCAACCATCAACCCAACACCACCATGCCCAGCAGATGCATCTCATCGTCTTGTGCACCTTCAGGTTCCTTAGATGGTCTTGAACCTGATCTTCTCCTACAGTGGGCAGTTCTTCATTCTCCCAGTCCCTGCCTTCGCCTTCTGCGACTTGAGCAGTGTGGCTTAAGCACTTGCCGGTGAAGATTGAGGCAAAAAAGTCATTGGGTACCTCAGCCTTCTCCATAGCCCAGGTAACCAGGTCTCCTGTTTTCTTCTGAAGAGTGCCCACATTCTCCTTAGTCTTCCTTTTACCACCGACATACCTATAGAAGCTTTCCAAAATAGTCAAACTTTGAGACAGACCATGAATAACCCAACAACAATGACCATTGCTGGGTTATTAACTCCCCTTATGGTCTGGGATACCTTTGAAAATACATTTCATGGATTTAAAGACCTGATCCAAAACGTACAGGAATAAATACAAAACTTTGTATTGAACACCGGCAAAGGATTTTAAAGGGAGTTGGTCATTGTTTACAGCAGGAATATATTTCTTGACGGGCAGA
>NW_010518482.1:142742-146279 GCF_000687285.1 Phaethon lepturus
AAACCTAATCTGTTAGGGCAACATTAATCCAGGGAAAACACTTTCTGAAGTGTCCAGAGCTTGTTAACACAGCTAACACCTAAGGCAGCAGTGTGTCTTTAAACTCTTCTAATATTGTACAATAATAATTTTTGTGGAAGAAAATCTTCCCCTCTCCCTGAACAGAAGCAAGACATATTATTGACTGCCATCCAGAAAGATGTATGCTCTGGCCCTCGTCAGTCTATTAATATTTGATGCTGATGGATGTGAGCTGGCAGTTTGAGTTATTAATGGAGTTTGGTTCCTTGGACCTAACCCTCGATATGTAGGGAAGAATTAACAATAACAAGAACTGTATACCCAAACCTCTCATCGTGCTACAAAGGTCTGTTATTTAGTTTCAGCAACAATTAGTTAGTATTTCTGAAGTACTTAAAGGTATAGAAGGTTATATAGGTGGTGTTAGTTACATTAGTGCCACCATTCATTTGATTTAAAGGTGACTTTTTAGGGTCCCAGGGATCACGGATCCCCACCTGTATCTTTGCTACGTTGGGATACTCCCATCAGGTTTGGATTCCAAGCAATACAAGGCTCACTCGTGTTAGCTTCCGGGCAGCTGTGTGGAGACGTGGGACACCCTGTCCTGGGTTGTGCTGAGGCTCCATCTCGCGCGTTGGGGCCTGGGAAGGTGTAATGCCAAGCAGAGGACAGGAACACGCGGCTTCACACCCGGAGCGGGGCATGTACTGGAGCTGGCCCTGATCCCACATCCCGTAAAGAGGGTTTTTCCATTGATTATGTTAGAGTCAGATTTAACCTCTGAAATTAGGAAATAATGCATTGGATGGATTTCAGGGGTATATTTTCATAAAGTGGACCTTCTAAGTGAAAATGGTGAAGAAAGTGAAGCACTTTTGAAAGTTTGTGATGTCCATATGGATCATTGTGACTTGGAAAATAGAGATGTAAAATACCAAGTTATTTATAGCTAGATTTCTTAATATATCTTTAACATTTTCAGGGGTATATCTTTGATTGAATTCGCTACTCCTTCCTATCATGTATACCTCATCCAGGCATTTCACTACTCTCATTAACCTCCCAATCCTAATAGAAAAAAGAATAATCAACATAAGGAGCACAGCTGTTGATTAATTTTACTAAACAGGACAGAAATATAAAGTGCCATATTGCAAGAGAGAAGATTCAACGCACAACGTTTGAAATCAGTTTAATAGAATATATAACTCATTAACAACTGGATAGAGGCATTATTCACTTGGGCAGGTGGTGAGAGGGAGGTGGAATTTCCATATCTTAGCAGTACCTGAGTGCATTTAATTTCATAGGTCATTCTCCCAAATCAAGTTCAAAATGTTAATAACGGTGTGTGCATTTATAATTAATAAAATCTTAGAGCCAGTGCTATAGTTCAAGTGCATTTTCCTCTTACGTAATTAAGAAGTTAAGTGTATTTGGCAGTTGTCACTCAGAGAGCTCTGAAGGTCTCTCTTGTCAAACCCAGGGACAGAGATCTCATTAAGACAGTTACTTTTTCAGTTAAGGTTTGTTTGCCAAGTAAGCGCGTATAAGGCGGACAGCCGGAACGACCAACCTCTGTTAGTCCGTAAAGCGTAGTATATTAAAGTGAATGCCAGAACTCAAAGGCATGTTGACTAAAGATGAAACAGCCTCGTATTTAGCTTGATACAGTACTTTTCTCTGGGATACCCAGAGCGTCTGTGTCTGACTGGCCTCCACGCGGAGCAGGTCTGCGGGGCACCGGTGAACCCGCACCAGCCCGTCGCGCACGCGGCCGGGGAGAGCTCGCCGCGTAACGCGCTGATCTGCGGTCGCAGCGCGTCAGCTGAGGAACTGGAAATCCACCTTCTGCTTCCACCCGTGGCCCAGAGGCTGTTTCAGTTAATCTGGTTCCCGGGGGGTATTTTAGCTCCACATCACCCTGTTCTACTTTCCTTTTCAAAGGAATTCTCTTTTACTTCTCGATCACTAGTTCAAATCCAGATTAAGGTCAGTTGTCATAGAAATTATTAACAGTACCAGCAGTTCTGTGTCGTACATGAAATGAGTTGGGAGTTTCATTCACACACGATACGGCTTTCTAAGTGGCACTAATTGGCTGTCTAATTGTCACACACAGGAGAAAGGCAGAGGACTGATTAGGCGTGGAGGCTGAATGCCCCTCTGCCATCCGGCTCGGCTCCGGGTTCCCGTAGCTCATTCCGTAGGCATGCTGGCAGGGTAATGAGGGGCAGCGTGCTTTGGATTTTCTGGCTGTCCAGACAGCACCTTTTGCTGCCAGGCCTTTTCAGGGGAACTTGTTTTACTCCACGAAGGTCAAAGACAGCATCTTTTACAAACACTGCTTTCCCTCAGAAGTCGGAGAGTCGCAGGATTTACTTCTGAGCGGTACGTATTTTAACCGTTTCTTTTACTTCCCCCTAAAACAAAGTTTTTAGTATAAAATAGGATGAGTCATACTGGTGCCAGGCAGAACTGTTACAGCAAGCATATGGGGGTTTATGGTGCTCAGAAATCTGTTCATATTTCCTTTTAACTGTCTCGGTGTCTGATGCTGTGATATACAGGCTCCTGGAGGTACTTGCCATGGCATAGGGAAGCTGACATTTTGTGCATTTACCTCCTGATAAATGGATCCTCCTATCAAACAGTGAAGCCTCTCACCTGCAAAACACATTTTGGCCAATATCTTTTCCCCTGAGCTATGGTATAGGTCACACTGTGCAATGTAGTTACTATTTAACTTTGGAGTAGGATAGCTTGCTCTGACAGAGAACTAAATTATTAAAGTTTGACTCACCAAAGTAAATTTAGGAGCTAATTTGCGATGTGAAAGTCAGGACTACACACAGAAGAAAAAGGAGCAAAAATCCCTTGTATATGCCAACGTCTGTAGACCCGACTGTGGGACTCGGTAAGTAGGTTTAGAGGAATTGTGCCCACATTTTAATTCCCTTGGCATATCAGGTGAACAATATTAGTAAGATCTGTGTCTCTCCTTTCAGCCACACGAGCCAATCAGTGCACGCAGCGTACTGTAATTTACTGTTGAAATATTCTACGTTTCCGTAACATAAGTATTTACTCTCCTTTCCCTCACTTTGCCCACGCCTACAGCAGAAATAGGACAGAGACCGTCTGTTTCTGTGTTCTGCTCTGCGTGCCCCCCCCTCCGACATACGCATCGCTCCCTGTTCAGAGTTCTTCCTGAAGTCACAGTCTCATGCAAATTAATTGAAAACAAATGCAGGTACCAGCTACGCACCAAAAAGGTCTAATGCACCTGCCGTGTAGTGTTCCTCTCTGCCAGTCTGTGGAAGATGAGCACGTATGAGATCCTTTAGCTTTTTAACAACCCTATTCTTAGAATATATTTTCCAAGAAGTGCAGAGCAATCTTTGCACGGTTTCAGACTGTATATTTTGTGATTAGTGTTTCGTAAGTGATGTTTTGCTTAATGATCTAACATCTGTTCTAGGAGGCTTGTTTTTGTAACTTCCCCACCTCCTG
>NW_010518482.1:146310-184567 GCF_000687285.1 Phaethon lepturus
TTGTCCCTTTCCTCCAAGTCAATCAAAGAACTAATTGCATCATAATCATGGGAAGCAGCGGTGACTGCTCAAGTGCTGAAGACTCAGCAATCAACTCATAACACTCTGTTCACTGTTTCGAAAGAGAAAGCCTCCCTGTGCAGAGATGGGAATTTCCTGCGATTCAGATTTCTTTTTTTTGGTTTGCAGGGAGATGACTGCACCATTACCTGCATGGCAGGAACCTACGGAACCAATTGCTCATCAGTTTGTAATTGCAAAAATGATGGTGCATGTTCCCCTGTGGATGGTCTGTGCTATTGCAAAGAAGGTAAACAAAATTCAGATTGAACAACCGTCTTCAATTTGGCATCAACGCATCTCCCCTTTTAAAGTGGCACAGCTGTGCAGTCAGTAACTCCACTATTTTCTTAGGCCTGTCAGCAATTCAACAGGCTGCCCAAGTATCAAAACTCAACAGGAGCTTGACTGTATGTTTTGTCTCTGCCCTGACCAGGGGCCAGATTTAACTGCCCTGCTGCAAGAACAGGTCACAGAACGAAGCGTGCTGGCAGAGCCACAGCTCCTCGCCAGAGGAAATGCAAAGCAATTCCCAGACTCTTGGGTTTTTTTTCTCTATCGCTCTGCTGCCCCATTTCTCCAGGACTCAAAAGCCCCTGTTCTCCCCTCCATCCCTAGAGCAGCACAGCTGGGCAAGGGAGCAGAGGCAGCCTCCTGCCTCTCTTTTCTTCAGCCCGTTGCCCTGGGCTGTGCCCGGCCGTGGTTATCCTCATCAGACCTGACCCTGACCCTGACCTGCAGACTGCCTGCCTGTCTTGACCTTGGACTGGTCTGGTTCCCATAGGCTTTCCTGGTGATCTGGGCTCCTCGCCGATCCCAGCTGCCTACCCTCCGCTTGGGGACTGTGGGGTGGGCCCTGGCTGTCTGCCCTTGCTGCCATTCTCAGCTCCCCATCCTCCCTGAACCCTGACACTGTGACACCCCAGCCATGTGCAGGTATCCTCTGTCTCCTGAGCCCGCATGGAGTTGCAGGATGTGGTTGTCTTTTATCTGGGGAACAAGAACTCTTGCCTGCTCTCGAGTCTCTCTGCAAGACTAACTTCTTTTCGTCGCACACGTATGTCCATAATTCCCTTATGTGCTTCGTAGTGACCATAACCCGTGTATCCAGCAATCACTTGAGGAATCTTGTACTGCTCCACAACACAGTGTCTCTTATGTTCCCTGTGTGGCAGTGCCTTCCCCGAGAATACCAACATGAGCTATGCCTGTATGGCATCCATAAGCCCTAAAACAGAAGTGAGGCAAATAACGATAAAATCTGCCATTTCAAACATGAATTAATGGATCACTGTAGAACCCCATTTAATGAGGGTGTATAAACCATGAGTTACTGCTCAACTCCATTACATACAGCTGCAGTGTAATGAAAGCCATTGTGCGGCTGGTAGTTAAGATTGGAGCCTTAATGGTTAGAAATGATGGCTTTGGTCTTTTTCTGGGTGTAATAGCTTCTTTATACTAAAGAGCATTCTCAAAAAAATGAGGTGAGAAACAGGCAGCATCAAATGGCAAGTTCCTTGCATTCTCGCCGATCAGCAGGTCTCCAGCCTGCCACCAGTACTGCACTCGCTCTTGCTGCCCAAGCAGGTCCCAGAGGGGCATCCGACACCTTAACCTGGCAAACAGCCAACAGAGCGATACCTAGATCGCCCTTCTGTAGGTGTGGATGCTGGTAGATGAAGTTGGGAGGTCATAATCAAAGGGTAAGTCTTTGACCCCAAGATAGTCTTAATACACACCAAGATCGGGAGGAAACTGGTCCTAGAATCAAAGAGCATCAGCTTGCAAGCTGCCTTTCTTGCTGTGTCTACCTTGCTTTTTTCATGAAAACATCCCAAATGCTGTTTCTCTCATATGTTTCTTTAGGGTGGCAAGGAGTGGACTGCTCGATTCCATGTTCAAGTGGAAGTTGGGGTCTTAACTGCAACCAGACATGTTATTGCGCAAACGGAGCGGCCTGCAGGCCGGCTGACGGCTTTTGTCTCTGCTCACCCGGGTGGCAAGGGGAGTACTGTGACCAGCCGTGTCCTGTAAGTACAGCTGGCAAAGTCTTGCATCCCCTTTAAAACCATAGTCCACATACCTCTTCTAAATGTACAGTAGGTCAGTATCTCATTTAGTCTATGGATATCTGAAGGAAATCATGTGTAAATAACAGATTGGGGTTCTAGCAGTCAAGTAGATGTATTATACTTGGCATTATGTCTTCTCAGAGCTATTGCCCTGTTATCTGCATTTTCTTGAACATCATTTTTTAAATCTACATAGAAATGTTAGGCACTGAGTTGTTTCTATCTTCTCTGTATATTAATTTAAAAAATGCGACTCAACATTGAGGGACATGATAGATGATTTTGCACATTTTAGAACAAAAAACTGATTACTGAGAGACTTCTTTGTTTATATTTTTGGAAGGATGGAACATATGGTCTTAATTGCAGTGAACATTGTGACTGTAGCCACGCAGATGGGTGTGATCCTGTCACCGGTTACTGCTGCTGTCTTGCAGGCTGGACAGGTAAAATTATCAATTGCCTTTGTAAACCTTGGGGGTTTTGTTGGTTTGGGGTTTTGGTGGGTTGTTTTGCTTTGCTATTGCATCAGTTATAGCACTGGACTTGCGACTGCAAACTTTTAAATAATGGATTGAGACAAGATCAGCTGAACTTAGCCATATTTAAATCACTCATGATGGTGACATTAATTGACATTCATTAAATTTGTATTCAGATTAGTTGAAGATGGCTCTGAACCTGGAGCCAGATGTTAGCCTTCTGTAAAAAGAATCCTCAGGAGGGATGCAGATCGTCTGGAAGTCCTGCAGAGCTCTTCTCCTTGAACAGCCCTTTCCACGGGGGTGCTGGTGTGGCAGGGTGAATGCTGGGACCGTCCTACCTGGGGATGCAGATGGGTGTTTTTGGAATGCTAAGAGTCATTACAGCTGCTCCATCATACAAAACCCAGATTTGACACAAAACGTTGTCTTTATGCGTTTCTCCGTGCTTCTTGTCACATGGAAGGGTAGTTATGGAGAGCAGATTAATGCTGGTTTGACAAAGAGTTCTTGTGATTACACAGAGCCAGAGAGGAATATTCAGTGAAGTCGGAGAGTCCAGGCCAGAGAGCTCAGTACAATCAGACCTGCACTTGACTCCATACCGATTTGTCTCTTTGCCAGCTTTTGACAGCTAACTTAACAGCAGCAGGGGGCAAGTTATTGACCCAACCAGTATTTCACACTTAGCTGCCTAAAATAGTGGTTAATCTCCCTCAGCTCTCTGGGGGAAATCCTAGAGGGAAGTTTAGAAGTTTATTTCCTAGAGGGAAATAAACTTATATTCTTGCCCATAACTGCAGAACCACCAGTGGCACTGAGAAACAAAATGCATTTATATTAACAGCAATTAATTTGGAAAATTTAATTGTTTTACAAACAAGTACGAATTGGAAGAATGTATGAAGCAAGGCAGGCTGATCAGGCAGCTAACCTTTGGGATACCGTCACCCTACCCCTTCATTTATGCCTTAAAGCAATGCACGCCTTCTATTTCTGATGGAGAGAACATCACCACAGCAGCTCAGCTCCTAGGAACATGAAGCAAAAGCAATGAAATTATACCTAGAACATGCAATGGAAAAAATCTTTTAGGAATTAAATAAAATGCAAAAATCGGAAGTTCTATACACTGCTTACAACAAAGCTACTTTCAAAGATACTGGGCACGCAGCCCTGGAAAGGACGTTTTTCCCACAAGAAAATCCATTTTATAAGCTCACTAGTATCGCGTTCTCCAGCTTGCATTCTTCACTCACTGGACTGCATTCATCTTTCTTTGAGCCTCTTTACCATCAATGTATCCATCTACCAGGCTTTACTCTACTGTGCATTATTGATGATCATCAGAGAAACAGCTGGTAGGCTTTGCTGTAGTCATTGGGAGTTTCTTCAAGGGAGAAAATGGTATTTAAAAGTACAGTAAATTAAAGAGATCTATTTACACACACTTACTCCAAAAGTTTATTACACATCTTTCTGGATGTATCATTCCAGAGGAAGCTGCAGAAAATGTACTTTGCAGACAATGCAGACTAAAGGTGTGGCGGCTTTTTCTCAAAGGTATTTGCAACAAATACTTTATACTTTCTCTGGTGCACATCTGTAAATATACATCAAATGCAGACACTAATTACTCCAAGGAAAGGTAAGAATAATTTCTGTGATATCCTTCCTTTTTTAATTTCCATATTGGGCAAGATAAATGTATTTTAACTTGCAGTGGACCTACTGCAAACTAAGCACTTGATTCTTCAATGTGCCTCTGCAGTTCTGGACCTTCTTCAGGATCACATTTCGGGGAGGAAAATATCACGTTAGCATTCGAGAACTGGTTGGGGTTGAGATGCTGACAGGGCCATGTAAGGTGTGCACTGGAAATGTTGATAGACGGAACCAACATGTGTTTTGTCAATTCTACTTCCAATATTTTTTCCACTTGGCTTAGCACCAGACACGAGGATAAATTCTGCTCATACTAGTTTGAAAGTATGTAATTTAAGAAACTCTTCAGCTAGATAATTATATTTTCATATTAAGGACTATGGCATCAGTGAAACATTAATCTTATTTGTAGTTGTTGTGAACGGGGCCATGATGTGTATTGCAGTGCATTTTATAAATATGATGTGATAAATAATTCAGGCTTAAATTTTTGCTTTCTGAATTTGGTACTAATTAGGCATGGCCTGAAAAAGATCAGAAAAGTGCAGGATCATGGAACATCTGAAGTTTTTCCTGCCCACTCATACCAGACAGAGAATTCACGTGGCTTTCTGATCCTAATAGCCACAAAACTTCATCTAAACCAGCATATTCTGTATGTTCATCCCACACGCGGGACTCCCTCTTGATGTCAGTGTTCTATGTAAAGATCAAGAGGAAGATTGAACCCATTTTCTTTAAAGTCGTTTTCAAGACGTTACTGATATAAACCTTCAGAGACTGATAGATGGTAGGAGCACGGAGGAAGACTAGGAAAAGAAGAAAAAAGGCATGTAAAGAGTAGCATACAATGTAAGTTAACGGCAGCCTACCATCCTTTTATTACGTTATGACTGCCACCCATCGAGACTATTATTCAGGACAATGCCTTTCCGTGTGTACCAGCTGGGGAAAGGTAATTTTCAAGAGCTGAGCGTACCTGGCAGAGGGGAAGATGATGAAGAGGTTCCCGTATATCAACCCAGAGATCACGAAGCTGTGCAAACCAGCTGTATGCAGAAACGAGCACGCTGGCAAGAAGCCGCTCAGAGACCTGCATGCACAGTTTCCATTAAGTTCAGTGGGGAATCGCACATGTGCAGCCAAAGGCAGCAGTTAGATCAGATCTAGAGATGATTGTGCCCTGTTGTTGTTGCCGAAAGTTACCCAAGCGGGTGCACAGGCCCGTTGTATCACAAATGGCTTTGTAGATAGCATGGCAAGTATAACGTGTACGTAGAAGACCAAAACCGCATTGGCGAAAGGCTCTCATGTGGTACAAGCAAAGTGCAGCTTCTTCAAATGTGGGCCGGAATCGGATCTGTCACCCGTTGACGCAATGCGGAGCTGAATTCTCCTCCGCACGAAGGAAATGCCAGATGCAACAGCAATAAGGGCTCAGCCTCGCGCCGAGCGGAGATCTCCAGCTTGCACCGTGCCGCGCCCACGTAACCGCACTTACAGAAATGGTACCCTGGAAAGCAAAAGAAGACGCGTTCGTATCTGTTGCTAGCTTAAAAAGGAAAAGTGGAGCCCCCGGCAGGACCAAGTCTTGACTGCTTAGACTGATTGTCTTCTAAGGATTAATAAGGGTCTCTCTTACTCCAGATCTGCCTTGTGTTTTAGATGGGTATCACTTCTGTGCTTGCAGCTCTGCGTGTGTATGTGTGCACACAGGTACCGTAAGGGTCCCAACATACTAGTCATTTGTGGAAGAGGTGTTATTTTGTGTACATTCAGGTTAGAATGAAACTGCTTGAAAACGGAGTGCTTCGGTGCTAATTGCGTTTGGTTAATTCGGGATCTTGCACACAGTGAATCCGCACAGAATGGAAGCGCGGAAGAGCTGCATGGTGGAGCATTTCCTGGACGTCCTTTGCAAACAAACAGGTCCTAGAGAAGCAGGCATCAGTCCCACCTCGTCCAGATGCAGCCTTCTCTCCTGGATGCTCAGTGACAGCGATAAGGTCATAAATTTCAATTAGGCACCTCTTTCTTAATAAATAACCTGAAAGCGGACTGGCTGCCCTGGTAGCCTTGCTGCGTGGGTCAGACGGAGGGAGAACATGGGGAGGCAACGTTCCTCCGTTAGCTGTAATACTGCGGCTCCGGAAATCACAGCTCCAGCTCAGCTACCTGGGTTTTGCAAGCTGAAGTGCAAACCCCATCAGCTCGGTCCCATCTCCTAACGGGGGCTGCCGGCAGCACGTTTTGTGCCAGAAATGGCTTCCTCACAGATACCGACTAGCAATTACTACAACCCTCAATAATTAAATTGGTCGTAGCTGCTGGCCTGTCCGCTAGTTTCTGGAGGTGCTCCCTTTGTGCTTGGCCTGAGCCAGGCTAGCAGGGCTCTCTGGGAAGCCAAACGCAGCCCTTGCTCGTCCTGTCTCTAAGACCCGTTTCCACAGTCAGACATCCCGCTCGCCAACAGATTACAGAAAGGAAAGGCTGATACTCACAGCAAGCTCATTTCCTCCCTGTAACGAGTCAATGTGCTCCAAGTTAATTGTGGCAGTGTGTATTTTGTTAACCTTTCCGATATTACAGTGGGATTAAATAGGAAGCGATCTGCAGGGGGATATGTTCCATTCCTGTAAATGCTAAGGTCAGTTCAGATCCTCTTTATCTGAATTCTTTTAATCTGAGATGCTGTCTTATCTGAATCTTGGTTCTGTCTCTCTTTTTTGTATCGCGCTCGGGTTTTTATAGAACGCCGCCGTCGCGATGCTATCATCTCAGTTATCCGCTGAACTAGTTTATTCAGTAGCTTTTCTGAATATCCGAACCCAAAGCTTATTCAGTAGATTTTAACATCCTAAAATGGGGGGGGGGGGAATAGGATGGTACTGAAGATGTAGGATGAAAAATATAAAAGTGTGCATCCCATAGCTAGTTATAAAAGAACCCCTCACAGATTTTCCTTAATTAATCAGGATGGCAAATGCAGCTCTGAAAATGATGTATGCTGGAAAGGAAGAGACATCTTGTTATTGCACTGGTACCTTTCACCGTCAGGCTTCATTCATGTCTCATAAGAGCAGCCTCCCTCTTTGCCATTACACACGGGAAATCAAAATATGTATTCCACTGTCCTTTACAACCTCAATAACTTCCATACGTTGCCAGCAACATAAACGCTAATTGTCTCTTATCATGTGCAGAAATACTGTACGGTAGCTGTGGTAGTCTCGCGTTGTAGGGATTTCCACGTGTGATTGTGTAAGCCAGCTCATGGGGTCGGGAAACGCCGGCCGCTCACAGATGAGGTGAGCTTTGAGGAATGAGACCTGGCGTCCGTGAGAATTTGCAGGCTGCGAGTGACATCTGCACTGTCACTCAGACGAGGAAACATGTTTCTTCCCTCCTGTGGACACATTAATTCAGTAAAACTGAAGCCTGTTACTCAAGGGAAGTCCTTTTTGAATTGTAAAGCAACAGTGACCAATGTGACGGTGAGCTCTAAGGTATTTTTAACTTCACTTTTTCTGAGTTCTTTGCAAAAAGGTGGTGTATCTTTCAAGGAAAAAAAAACCAGCTTTCCATTTAGCTTCCCATAAAATGCATTTTGTTTGTATTAATATGACTTTTCTTCCATTGCAGCAGTATCCAGTTCATGACCTTAGGCCAGATCCTATCCTCAGCTGTGCCAGGTTGAAGCCAAAATAATTCTGTCATCATTAATAGATCAACTCCTAGAGCATACTGATATAATTGGTAGCTGACGTTTCCATGCATCTTTAATACCAGAAAAAAAAATCGAGGACTTGTTTTGGGCACCTACAGGTTTTTAGCTGAAGAGATCCACAGTATTTTAGAATTCATAATGTTGTAGGTTGGCCTTTTTTTTAAATCAGACTGGTTTGTATGCTCGTGATTTCTAATACAAAGCCTAAAATATCAGAATGGAGCAACAGTAAGTTGCTATTAAACATGCATTTTCTAGATGTCTAATCCCATTATCTAAACCATATTTTGCACTTATCACTTTCGGCAGTCTTATCCCAGATTTTTAAGTTAATAATTTATTTCTGTGATTATTCTGTATCTTTCCATTAGCTTTAAACAGACAGAAAAACTAGTCATTTTTAGAGTCAGTCTAAAATGGTGCATTTTAGCCTCTCTTCTGGCCTCTGCCTTTCAAATGTGAAAATCTTTTCCATATGAAAAGGTATGCTTATTCTCTGGATTCGAGAAGTGCCCTTTAGTCTATGAATGTAACATAAGCTTATTAGAAATTAGCTTTAATTTTTCATTGACTTAATTTCAAGTGAGTTGATAAGATTTTAATGTCAGGCTGTGCTTAAAAATTCTCTCTTTGACAGGAACCTTTAAGTATGGTTCCTGCTGGTCTAGGGCTAATTTTCAAAAATATGAATTACGAAGTTACATCAAAGACTTCATTGATGTCCTGGCATTAATTATATCTGCGCATTCCTTGCCAGATACATAGGGGGCTCCAGATTCTCATCTAAGTGAGGTTTAGTTGTGTTTGTCCTGCGCCAGATTTAGTATATATTTCACCTTTCATGAAATCAGTTGGATTTTTGCCACTCATTCAGTGGGAGCTGGATCAGACCCTTAGACTATAATTAGAATCTGCAGTAAGCCCACTGCTAAACTTAAGCATGCATGCAAATGATTGCAGTATTAGTCTTATAAACAGAGAAGAGAAACGAGTTCATTTATCTTTGTACTTATTTTGGGGTGTCTTTTCACTTCTTGAGGGACAGCTTTCAAATTTATGTGAAAAGATATAGCTTGGATGGCATCCTGGATTATGCTAATTTAATGGGTTCTAAAAAAATTAATCTTGATGCTAGAGATCTTCGACCGTTTTCCATTTTAATACGGAGGCATTCTATATATAAGTTTGTTTGTGTGTACAATTTGCTCACCTATAAATAAAGTGGGTGAGAAGCGGTGAAAAATTATTTGTGAACATTTCAGCAGACTAAATACTGGATGCTGGCATGCTGTGTGAAAGAAGAAAAAGGAAAGATCATCCAACAAACAGCCAGCAAGCTACAGCATTGTGTATATATGTTATTGGTGAAAGTGTTTGCAGTGACAAACGGTGTAAACATCTTCCTTCCCATCCCACACGAAGGCGAAGAGGTTGAATTTCAGTCAGCGCTGTTGGCAGGGAAGGCTTGCACGCCTGCGGTTGTACAACAGCTCTCGCTACGCTGCGCTCTTAGCTCATGGCTTAGCTCGGGGGCTGGAACGTTTAAACGCCAGGAAGGCAATGTATTTCTTCCCACTTACGAGTTCCTGCCTTACCTGCTGATGGTCTGCTTGGATCTTTCCCAGGTTTCTCCTCCTCCCTGGCCTGAAGCCATGTCCAGAGTTTGAGAAACGGTGGGAAGGAAGCGTCCTGCAGGTGGAGGAGGACTGCATAGGACTTGACTCCTTTTAGTACTGTTTTCTTCCAGATCTGCCCTTTCTGCTGGTGTCAACTTTTCTTCCTGCAGTAGTGCGCCCTGGAGAATATCCTGTAGCAAAAGGAACCAGATGATCCTTAATTTTAGCAAACATTTTGACTTACTCAATTTCTTGTGAGGTAGGTCTCTTGCCTCAAAAGCTTTTATTGCATAAATTCCCTGAGTTGGATGATTCATATATGGAGTTTTCTCTAGATAATTAAAAATAGGGGTACGATTAGTGCTCCACAGAGGTGCATTAGGCTGTAAGTATATTACTTTCAGAAAAACACTTACATTAATGGGTGCATAAATCGCCCATGCAATGGTGAGAGAAGAGACAATTTAGAATTTTTCACTGGCTGCAGGGAAAGGCTTATTCTTCATTATTTAGGACCAGATCATGGAGGTTTCATTTAGACTGATGAGCTATTACACCCAGGATTCGCCCCTCTGAAGCCCACTGGTGAACAGTGCTTAGCAAGGTAAGCAAGGGCTCCGCCATATCAACGTGCAAAAAAATTCCGAGTTAGAAAAGCCTTTTGAGAACACCACAAAAGTTCATAGATAATGAGAATGTGGCTGCTGTTATCTCTGTTGAATAGTTTCACTATATAAAAACAAAAATAACTTATTTGCAGACTGGATGAGCCGCCATCAATTCTTAATGTTTCCATTTAATTTTATGAGAGATCCCTTTATGTTTTCTTCTATCCGCTGCCTTACCCAAGCAGATTTTCTCGGTCTTCAGCATGCTTAAAAGCTGAGCTGTCACAAATTGTGCTGTGGTGTTTCTGACTGGATCTGAGTCAAATACTTCAGGGTTTGCCGCAGGTAGGAATAAATATGAAGATGCAAAAAGTGATAGAAAAGCATTACGTATTCTTTAAGAACTCTTGTTCGTGTCCTGTCATAGCACCTCCTGAACAGCTGATCCAGAGCTAATCGGACAGTTCTTTCTTATGTTCTTATTGAATTTTCTTTTACCTTTCATAGACTGAAGCAGCAAAATATTCACTGCTTACTTAGGAAAGCACGCTGATCTAATCTCAAATACAAAGCTGATTTAAATTGAATTTATAGGCAAAACATAAGTGTAGCCGCAAGAAGAGTACCGGGGAAAGAGAAGAGAGTAAGGTTAAAGAAAACGTGGACGTAGGATTATAGAAATCATTATCGGAAATAAATGTACAAATTAGGAGGCCGAGGCAAGACTTCCAGGTGCCCTCAGTGGACTCTGGCTCTGACCTTGGCACGACCTGGGAACGGCTCCAGGGCTGACGGCTGGGTGGGAGATGGGCTACAGCCGCCAAAGGCGTCGCTGCGCGTGCCGCAGCCCGGCGCGATGGAGACCAGAGCGGTGGTATCGCACGAAGGAGCAGCCCATTCCAGCCATCGCATGCAGCGATACAGTCCCATAGCTCCTTTCAGTACGACCAAGTGCTTGCTGGCTCTCTTTCTACCATTACTTATCTAAAATAGCCTTGCAGCTGTAATCATGAGGCTATTTTCTGCTCCGGCAGCGGTGTTGCTACCGTTGTGGTTTTGCCGCTATCTACTGTGTCAACAGGTAGACAACCACCGTTAAGAATTGGTAGTGCCGGAGACAAAAGCTACCAGGTATTCCAGATCACAGCCAAGCGTGAATCACCAAACTTCAGGCCTCCACTGTACTGCCTGCATAAATCCACTGCCTATTTATGCATAAAAAGCAGTTCTTTCCAAAGCTATTCAAATGCCAGAAATGAGAGATTATTATGACTTCATGTCATGTTGAAAGACAGGTGGAGGAGAGCACAATGTTTGTGTTGGATTCAAATGTCTGCTGAAATCATTCCTGTCACTGCTAATTGATGTTGCATCTGTCTTTAGATTGTGACTATTGGGGAAAAAAAAAAAAAGCTGAAGATCTTATTCAGAGAAATAATTACAGTTGTACACTGGTAGATATAAAATTAAAGTACAGGGGGGGAAGGGAGCTGCATCCTATAATTTATCAAATTCCTACATCCCTGCAAAATAATTAGATGCTGGCCAGCATGCCGGCCCTGCTGCAGAGGCTACTGTCAAGGGGATAGCGGTGGTCAAAAATAGGCCACTGGTTCTCATTTATTCCATCCGTTTTTGCTCTTCTGTTGTGTTTGGAGTATTAGTTTCCAACTATCAAGAGGCAAGGCAGAAAAACAATGGCAGGCTTTATTAAGAGCTAGAGACGTAATCCCCAAGCACCAGTGAAATTGCACAAGTAAGCTGGAGAGGGAAAAAAGGGAATTCTACTTATGTCTGGCTTTCGGGAATTTCACCCTCCAAAGTCCTTCAGTGCGATATAGTTACAGGCAGTATTAAATCTGCGTTACTTTGACAAACTTTCATTGAAACAATTGAAGATTACTAATGGAAGCAGTATATGAAGTAGCTCTTCAGTAGATGCCTTACATCCCAGTTGCATGGCTTGTTTTTTGGTTTTTTCCTTTTTCTTTTTCTTGCTCCTTTTCATGATGGTTGTGTGGACATTAGCTGAATCCATCGCACCGATTTGTAAATTTTAATACAAAGAACCAACTTAATCTAGTAAAAATTGACACTGCTCCATGTAAGCCAGACACAAACTTATATCGAGTCACCAGGGACACACTCCTCTAGCCCCTAGGCAGCAGAACTGGACCCTAAGTGTGATATACATTATTACCGTATGACGTATGTGACTTGACGAGTTTCCGCCAGTCAGTGCTCTTGCCGGACACCCTTCCTCCTCCACCCGCCTTCCTTTATCAAAATACCATCTTCAGCTCTGCACTGGAAGATCCCCGCGGAGCCCGGCGCTTCACCCGCGGGAAGTCTGTGCTGGAGATACGCCAGATACTGCCGCGGTCCCAGACAGCAGCCGCTTTGCCACTTGGTAGTGAACTATGCTGGAAGGGCGCTTAAGGAGAAAGAGCTTGGAACAGCTCTCTCGTGTAGCTGTCCCTTAAAAGAGTGCAGTCATGACTGCTCTGGTGGGTCAAGTTCATTCCGGATGGGGTTTTTCACAGCACGAACGGCAATTCAGGTGCTTAGTACTGTTTTTCCTACCCGCGTGCAAAGGAGGACGGCGTGGGGAGGGGGAGTGAAGCCACTCCTGGGACAGTCAGCTAAATTCCATGTGCAGAGCAGCCCAAAGGCCGGCAGTGGGAATCTTACTGGAAAGCAGACGGTGTCTGCAGAAATCCAGTACCCCGAATCCACTCCGGGACGTGGAGGTGTTGTGGCTGCTGTTTCACAGGCTGAACTGAAAGGCACAGCGCGTCGGCTCTTACCTTGGCGCTGGCTTACTGCATGAGAGTGCAAGCGTCCTTCGCCCAAGCACAGTGGATAACTATAATTTCCTGTAAGTTATGTGAATTTCATTTACAATTCACCCCCAGAACGTTGTTTAAGAAAGTCTTGGAAGTGTAATTTCGTACTAGTTCTGCAATTGTGAACCACAGCCTCAGGCAGGAAGATAATTTCCTGGTAGGTAGGCAATAGAGCTTATGTGGAGGACTGCTTCCTGCAGCTTCAGGGACTTCTTCTGATAGTTGTCTCTCCATTTGCTGCATCGTGCTTGGGAAACAAGGGATTTGTTCATAAAGTAGGAATCTGTGGTTGTAACATGAGATGATACAGAGATGTGTCCGGTACATGACACAGAGATGTGTCAACTTCAGCATTTTTTGTATTTCTGGAAATTGAAGACTAATTGCTTATCAGAAATGTTCAGCAGCAGGCTCCTAAGTAAATATTAAAGCTTTACGTTAAAGAAGTTTGCTGCTTCACTGACTCCAGCTGTAAAGTAGCTGGGAGGGATGGACTCCCCCTTCGTATGCTGTCAAGTTAGGGAATTGTAAAATTAAGGTGCTTTTTTTAGCACAAGTCCATAAGACATGCATGTCCAGATGCAATTTTAACTTCTCATTTACATTTGCAATTCAATGTGTGTAGGAGCCTCCAAAAATGAAGTCTTCCATGAGGATTAACTTAGAGTAATATAAAGTAATGAAAATTGATTGCGGCACCTTCTCGGTTGTCTTCTGAAAATTTATAAATAAATACCTGCTGTAACGGGTATCAGTGTCTTCTAGAAGGTTTCCTTTTCCCCCCTTTACATTTCATTACAACAATCGGCTTCACAATGACTCATTGCCTTCGTTAGGAGCGGGAAGACATCCCTCATTATTCATTACTAAAAGAAGGACTTTGCTGCTGCAAAGAGCAGCCATGGCATTCTAATTCAGCTACCTTTCAAGAGAAAGGAGTCAATGTCATTCTTCCCCAAACTTTGCCAAAAGAGACAAGAAATAATGCTGTTTAATTGTCTCCATTTATAAATAGCCCATTCACAATGAGAGAATTGTCTTTTTAACGCTGCAGTCGGGAGGAAAAGATACACTTTTTTCCACGTTCGTGTCTGAATTTCATTTCTGGGAGCTCGCGCTCAAGACTCTCAAAACTATAAATGATCATGTATACGTATGTATAAAAATGAAATGCATTTATTTACTATTTATTGTATGAATTTTAACTTACAGAGAACTGTAGATGCACAAATGCACACACAAAGCATTTACCGTTTAAGTAATCCAAGGATATATTTGATTTCAAAGGAAGTAGGGAAGACTGTATTAAAATAATGGTTTTTCTTGATTTTACTAATACAAATGTTCCTCGTCTCTTTTTGCATTCGTTTGTTTCAGATTTATTTAGTTAGATATTAAGGGATTGAGCTTGTATTTTGTTTTTACTCTACTTTAATGTGATTCTTTTAAGCTCTACAGCATGGACTATGCCTCTTTATAAATAAAGCTATGATCATGTGTTACTAGAAACCCCATTTCAAACCGTACTTTTGCCAGCCTTGGTTAAGATTTTCTAGGAAGGGACATTATAATTGTGTGATTAATCTTCAGAAAAGGGAAGTTTTGCCTCTGCAGTATTTCTTACTGTATTAACTTCAGAGATTTATAAAACCGGCTTGAAACTGCACCGTAAGTGTGTTTATAATGACTTTTAGCTGATTTAATAATCCTCAAAGTTTGGTGACTGTACAGATCACGGCTTCACAAATACAGTCCATTACCTGTAGCATCCAGATGAAGTTATCAGAGGTGGAGGAAATTACTTGGGATTGTATTTCTCCTTAGCGATGCACTAATCCAACCTCCGGCTGAGGCGGGGGCTCTCACAGCCCTGGTCTGCATTTATCCCATCACGCAGTGGGGACATGTGCATGGACGATAAAGAACATCTTCATGTTGAAAGTCTAGCTGGGGCATGTGTACACCGTCACGTCTTGGTGGCACAGTTGTAAGGCACCTGGTGTGGAGACGTCGTTAGGAAAATTTTCAAGCCAGCCTGTGATTAATTTTTTCTGTTGTCCTCGGTATCTACAGCGTGCTGTTAATGCCACTCCCTGCAGCTGGCAGTGCTGGGTGTCTCTCCTAGTTCATGATCCTGCAAACCTTTTTCAATCCAAGGAGCTCCTGATCATGCAAATAGCTCTGCTAACTGCAGGTATTGGTACTGTCTTATCCCAGTGGAGTAAGAGCCTCTCGGACAAGTAAGGCTTTGCGGGATCAAATCCTTAGATTACATTTATACGCGACAAGCCATGGCACAAGGCTGTTTTTAAAAGTCACCAGTTAAAACAAAAGGAGTTGAAACAATGCCAGAAGCCTCATGTTAAGCTTTCTGGCTGTGTGCTTCTTTCAGTGTTTCCAAGCTTTGCTTTTCATAATGATAAATATCAAACAACAACCCTGGGAATCACTGGGAGCTGGATTGGCAGGTCTCAGTCTCCATTTAACATGCAAATGATCAGCCTGTGCCCACATATGGCCACTTGCTAGATCAGAACTCGGTTCATTAACACAGAACTCGGAGAGCTCTGGGTGGATGTGGGGTACGCACGTAATGACCCAGAGCACAGTGCTTTAAGCCAGGGAGTGAACAACACACAGCATAGAACTGAATTTACACATGTTCAGGAATGCAAATACCGGGCATGTTTTTCCAGAACCCTGATTTTTCCTTTTTTTCGTCTTCCATTTCACAACAGTTAAGTAATCAGGCTTCAATCAACTGCATAGTTCCAGACCAGCTTTTTGAGATATTTCGTGACTTTAAAGCGATTCCCGACCTTCATCTCCCAGAAGACATGCAGAGTTTCTTTAATGGTGCTAAGGACTGTCAGGAGCCCGCTAACACCTACAGAATTCACCTCTTTGGCATTTTCTTAATTTTCACTTTATTAAGCAGATAAAAGGATAGCTATTTCCTTTCCAGGCTCCCTTGTTTGCTCTGTGATGTGCTGCGAGGTATCAGTCCAGCCAAACATTTCTTTGATCAACGAGCAGCGTAAGCTGTGTGAAACCTAACGTGTGCCTTTACATCTTTAGGCATCCACTGTGACAATATATGCACCCAGGGCCGCTGGGGACCAAACTGCTCCATCTCCTGTAACTGTGAGAACGGGGGATCCTGCTCCCCAGAGGATGGGACCTGTGACTGTGCACCAGGATACAGAGGACCTTTGTGCCAGAGAAGTAAGATTTTCCATAGATGTGGTAGCAGAAGCAAAGCAGGTAGAAATGTTCATTTTATGATACCAGAGACATGGGTTTCTGCGCTGCTTTAGTTCATGACTTCCTAAGGGCAAAAGTTAGCCTAAAAAATCCTTCTTGATCAAGAAGTCAAGACTCTACTGCATTGAGTCATGCCTTATTTTTTCTTCTTCTGGCCTTCCACAGCATCTGGAGGTCACAGGTGACCTGAAAGAAGGAGCAACAGCTTTACATACCAAACTTGGCAGGATCTGGGCAAAGACAGATTTACAGTTAAGTGGTAGTAAACTATAGGGTATCTATTAAATAGTCACTTATGACCCATCACATAATGACAAGAGGGTGAGTGTTGGCTATCAAAATAACAAGACAATGTTTTCTTATATGCCAGAAAAAAAACCACAGCAGCCTGAAATAGCTCCTGTCTGATGGTCTGCTGCTACATACTAAAATCATAACATCATAGAATAGTTTGGGTTGGAGGGGCCTTTAAAAGGTCGTCTAGTTCAACCCCCCTGCCATGAGCAGGGACATCCCCAACCAGAGCAGGGTGCTCAGAGCCCCGTCCAACCTGACCTGGGATGTTCTCAGGGATGGGGCATCCACCACCTCTCTGGGCAACCTGGGCCAGGGGTTCACCACCCTCATCGTGAAAAATTTCTTCCTTGTATCTAGCCTAAATCTACCCTCTTTTGGTTTAAAACCATCACCCCTTGTCCTATTGCTACGGGCCCTGCTAAAACGTGCCAAGGAGATAACAATTCTCTCATTTGCTTTGTCTGGGAAGCTGCACTTGTCCCTTAGGGACCCTTATTCACGGATCCAGACCACATGTAACCTTCTCCTTGTGTAAACAAGAAATGGATTTGTCTTTTCTGCAGCAGCTCTTCTTCTTCCTGTAAGACATTCTCATGCCCAGTTCATATATCCCCTGTGATTTCACCAGTTACACTTGACACTGGAACGCACTCATCTCTAAAAATAATTTGTAGCTGACAGTTTTTATTTAATGTCATTATAACAATGACCTCTAGCACTGTTATAGTTAACGGCCTATAAGCATTTCCATTACAAACCCCACTTTCCAGGTGCTTCAGCATATCTATATAGCTGTAAAACCACTCTCCAAGGCTAAAATGTGGCGTTCAGAGCTTCAGGGAATTGGGGAAGAAATCGTTTTACAAATTTGAAACCCTAAAAGTGCTAAACTTCCAGAAGTTAATAGTTTCTGACCTTTCTGAGATGAAAAATTAAAAAAGCCTAGTTTTATCAGGTGATGGCGTGTAGGCTACAAGAGGCAAACATGTCCCCAGCTCGCGACTCCAGTCATCGGGCTGCTCCCTGAGGACATTTGCTGGGGACCTAACGGGGAGCAATTTGCCTCCCCGGCAGGGTGACAGCAGAGGGGCTCTGTGGGTGCTTCTGCTATTGCCTCGTGCCGCTGAAATGCCTCTCTTGAATATACAGCCAGGGAACTCAGCTTGTGCCCACCTCTTCCACAAGCTTCAGGCTCAAGACGACCTTGTGAAGAGGATGCCTCTGCAGCTGAAGGCAGCTTTAGCCTGCTAAGTTTGCGCTCAGAATCGTTCCATTTTTCTCTTGGAAATTCGTTTAGAAAGAGAACCTAACCTGCAAAGGGCAGTACTGAAGATGATACTCAGCCAGCTGCTTCTGCCTGTGTAATCAGGATTACATGAGACGCCGGGGTGGTTTACTGCTCTTAGGCCCACAGAAATGTCTCCAGGAATGATCCAGGCTGTTTTATAGCGAGTGCATCATCAACAAACCTGTCAGCTAAGTTCCAGCTGGAAATCTGCAGCAGTGTAAGAACCTGACACTCTCTGTGAACGTACGGATCAAGAGAAAAAAATCTCATTCAGTGAAAAAATAGAACGGACATGATATAGTAACCCCTGAGCCAGAACTATATAACAGAGAATCGCAGGAGTAAAAAGAAAAACACATAAAGTCATTTTTACAGTTACTTACTGCAATTTAACATTTCTTTGTGCTTATCTATCGCAGTGAATGTTTGGACAGTGGATGATTTTTCATTCTACATGTGCTTAGGAGCAACAATACTCATTTTATATCAGAGATACTGAGCCTTAATCTTGGCACTACACCTTATGTACAAAATTCTATAATAATTTCAATCCAGGTTTTAAGCCAATTAAGCATACCGTTCATGACAAGTTTACTCAGCTATCTGGTGTGATTACCGATGCAAATGAGGTGATTTTGTACGCTGTTACCACAATTACCATTTTTAGATTCTGTTCATCACTGATGGATGCTGCTCCTGCAATAACAGGTATAAGCTGACTATTGTCCCAGCTGAACACAGGTATTGTGCCTAATATGTTTAGAAATCAGCTATTGACATAGTTGTTTAGATGTAAAATATTGGCGGTTTCCTAACACACCTTCTCCGATTTCTTAGCTCTGTTTCCAAAGGAAATGGCATTCCGAGTTTCTGTTGTCCGTACGTGTGTGCGAGTGTTTCTCTTCCTACCTATCTTAAAAGCTTTGGAATATGTGTTATTAACCACATCTGCCAGTGGGCTATGAGGTGTAGAACGTCTTAAACGCCCGTGTTTTGTAAAAGAGTTTGGCTGGAGCAGGCTAAAGAGACTCAAATTAGTGTCTTGAGAGGGGGAGGCTGCTGAGGGAGCTGTGCCGGCTTATTAAATAGCCAAGGACTTACATGAGGTAGGATGGGGTGAATGTTTGAACCACAGGAGCAGTTTTGCTCAGAGCCTGCACTTTATTAGACATGCAATAATCCAACAGCCCTCATAATTCCAGCTGTTCCCGAAATTGTGGTTTTATAAATTAAGAAATACTGATTTCAGATTAAGACAGAGAGAGAATTCTCACGCTCTCGGCAATGAGAAATCTTCTGAAAACCTGTGAGGGCTTCTTGTTTTGTCTGCAGTTTGTCCCGCCGGCCTCTACGGACACCACTGCAGCCAGCCGTGCCCGCAGTGTGCGCACAGCAGCGGGCCGTGCCACCACGTGTCAGGACACTGCGACTGCTTGCCTGGCTTCTCGGGCGCTCTCTGCAACCAAGGTACCGAGCCCGAGACCCCAAATGCCACCTCCTCTCCTGTGTCTGTGTCTGTGACTCTGCAGCGAGGCCGATCACAAGGTTCCTGCCCTTTTTCCTTGTTTCAGCCGTTTAGATCACAAGAAATTCTTTACTTCAGAGGGAAAATGCAAATAGGTACTTGGTCGCCCTTTTGTAAATGCGATGTGCTCCTGCTTTCATAAATAAAACAGGTCTGCTGCTCTGTATTGAAATGGATTTGCTGTAAATGCATCAGCCTTCCAATGGTTTCATTTTCCTTTCTGCTAAGCCTCTCATGCCCGAAACGTCGACGGCACCTTCATGCCCTCTTTTAAAGGTACTAGTTAGGGTAAAAGCCAGCTCAGCTGCACAAGCCCAAACACCCAGTTACTGTGTGGAACCTTATTTACACTCTCTAGGACGTGACTGGGAATGGCTAAAATCGTGTGCACCCGAACACAAGTGCAGGAGACAGAAAAATTTGCAGTGAGGCAGGGAAAGCGAGTTAATTTTCACAAGTGAAGAGTAACTTCAACTCCCCCTAATGTCCGTCACCCTTCTGTACCTTTGAACGTTACTCCACTTTTAGCCATAGGTTTCATTTTCTGTTTTGTCCTAAAAGTGCCGTCAAAATCGTTACGTTATTCTGCAGGGTCTCAGTTACTGCATACTGCTGTGGATATTTCTACATACAGATTTAAAAGCGATTATTTGTAATGGCTACTGCCCTTGTGAAGTCACCATCCCTGTGAAAATTGAACTGACACTTTTTAATGACCTGCTTTTCAGTAAGTCAGAAATTGCAGGCAGCGCTTATGCGAAATCATTAAACGTATATTAAGTATAAGCGTGTTTTCTTTTTCCTGTGCTGTATTGTCAACTAAACATTATACCAATTAATTTATTAAAATGAACATATTTCGGTGAATGTGTCCATTTTATGTGAAAAATTAGCCAGATTTCAACACGTAAGCAGGGCTAATTATCCTCTTAAGAAAACTATTTCATTTTTGCTCAGATGTCCAGCACTTCTGGTTTTACTTTGAAATGTTGATCTATCCAGCAAATTAATTTTAAAATATTCATGTCCTAATTAAAATCAATTTATGTTGCAGTTTGTCATAATGAGTTAGCATGTAACTTTATTTTGTAGAAAGAAAAATGCTAATTAATGTTTTCCATTAGAAAAACGTGAAACAAAGATTTCACTCTTGAATTTCCATTTCCTTGTGCCCTCTCTTTTCTGGCAGCGGGAACATTCTTCCGTCAGCAGCACGTGCATGCGAGGAGCTGTGTACCCTCTGGAATTGTACGGGTTGACATGGTTGTGCTAAGGATTCTGAGCAGCAAACAACTAAGCAGCTGTTTTATGAATATCTTTCACAATCATGTAGCAAGATAGATTGATAACAACTTGTTATCGCTGCTAGAACACACCTGACATCCCACAGGGAATTTCGGAGTTCCACTTCAGAGCTTTTATAGCTAATTAACATCGCTATCTGCATTGCACAATCAGCTTGCTCCCGAAGGAAGCGGTATTAGTCTTTACAGCTTTGTTTAAAAACGTTTCAGACATTTGAAAAAGTGCTTGTATTTGGATCTCGCATCTTTACGAGATAGACACTGTGTCAATCCACAACCAGGTTACTTACTTTAATGAGAACCACCATCCCGGCAGGATCGGTTTTGCAATCCTTCCGTGCTGACATTCAGGAGGGCATCACACTATTTCACTGCGACGAGCAGTGCCCACACGGTGGGAAGCCCTCTGCTAGCTCTCACAGTGTGGAACCGAAGCATTTCTTTTATAAAGTATGACCTGTTGCCTTTGTCAGCATCACAAATCTTTTCCTGATTCGTAAGTATTCCATGTTGCAGTGCAAATCCGTTCCTATTTTAAGCCAGTCTTTTAAGAACTATTTTTTTGTACGTATAAAAGAATCCGGCCTTCATTTAAGTGATGTTATCCATCTCCGTCTTAAAGATGCAATAAAAATATTCCATTGAATTGGAACTGAATAATGGTGTAGCATGTATGAGAACCTAGGCTGATGGATCATCTTAGTTTTTACTCTTTCTGTGACATGAGGGCTTTTCTTTCCTTCTCGCTCTTTCTCTTCGTGTCTGTGTATTGTTCTTTTCATTGTGTCTGTATATTGTGTTTAGTTTTATCTTTTTTCAGGTAGAGAACTATTCTGTTTAGCACATAATTTGAAAGCCAAAACCAGCTTTATCCACTCTTACAGATAAGCCCATAGTATATAGAAATGCATGCAGAAAACAATAGTATGGTTTCTGCCATAGTAAGAGTAGAGAGTGGCATATTGTATAAAAGCAAATGAATCACAGCTCAGGATTTCAATCTCTGGCTGATTCACAGTCAGGATAGATTGAGGTCACCGGCAGAGACTACATATGAGAAAGCGAGAGTGGCTGAAGTGGTAAAACAGTTGCATAATTCAGGGAATTGCCTTAATCACTTTTTTGACATCACTATTATTTACCAGGATACAAGTCCAGTTCCATTTGTAACATTCTTTGCAAAGATGGACTGTATGTTTTATCTTGTTTTGAAAATACATCTGTTTTTGTCAGGGAACACAGCCAATAAGAGCACAGAAATTAAACATTTCATTCATTACTGAGCAGAGCTTTCCATCAACTTTAACGTTAAAGATTTCCAATAATTTGGTGGGAGGTTGAAGATCTACGTGTCTATTAGTTTTATGTCACTGTGCTTTGGCTGTTATAAGATCACCCTGGAAAAAATTTAGAGTTTCTTTCCTTCCAACTTCAGGAGTAAGCTAGGTAGACACACAGGAATAGACGCTGACTTTGTTAGGATGCAACACATCAATTTAACAACTCTCAGTCAAACATCTACATAATCCTCGGAAACCACATTTGCGACCTAATTGAACACTTCCTGCAGCAAGGGGTACCGGAGAGGAATAGGGGGATGGATGCCAAAAGAGAAGCATGACATTTCAGCAGTTGGGTATGTGCTTTATTTGTGGGAGCAGTCTTCTGCCAGACTTAACGGTTAAAATACTTATGGAAGTGGCAGTCTTGCTCCTGGTTTACCAAGTTTGCATGACTTGACTCTGTGGGATACTGGGAGCCTGCCTCCCACCAACATTGCTGAAAACTGGCCTCCAGCAAAGCCCGGTGTATGTAGTAGCAAAGGCACCTTCCTCTCTCCCCGCTCTTTGGTCCGGAAGGAATGAGGACAGTGATGAGGTAGGTACTCTAGCACACCCAATATGGCAGCGCTGCGTGGTGCATGATGCGTTTTGTGGTGCTAGTGGGATAGCAAGTCCTTTCCCCAAAGGACTACAGCTCTTTCAGCCTCTTCTTGCAAGCTTATCTGCCATCAGCCATTTCAAGGGCACTGGCCTCCTAGTACAATACCCATGGCTAGCGTGTCAGGCCGTCATACCGGCTGGTCAGGTTTGCAGCTTTTGATCCATTATGACTGTCTTTATCAGTTGTACAACACGAGGGAGTTAGGTTCTAGTGACTGACCTGAAAGTAAGAGTCCCCATTGCTCTTCATCTTCTTGAGACTTCTCCACTAGGCTGATACTTAGCCTAAAATGTTCCTTTCCTACTTTTGTGGTTCTTATCGTTGAGGCTGTAATCCTCTGAGCCAGTGCAGAACCCTATTTCAGGGTTTGCACCAAAGGACACACTTGACCAACTCCCCAGCTCAATCCCTTCCAGACACTTACTTGTGTTTGCTACTACTTTTTGAATTCTCCTCAACTTTACTTGTTCTCTTCCTCTCCCAGTAACCCCTCCATTTCCTCTTGTCCTATCGCTCAATCCCTTCCAGACACTTACTTGTGTTTGCTACTACTTTTTGAATTCTCCTCAACTTTACTTGTTCTCTTCCTCTCCCAGTAACCCCTCTTCTCTGTTTTGTCTCTCCTCTTTTCATCCTTCTGCAATGCCCTTCAATAACTGTAATCTTCTAACTATGTTAGATTAATTTTCCAGCAGAAATATGGATTTTTGAGATTACTTTTTCCTGTTGTCTTTATGCCTGGGATGTAAGCAAACAAAATGGACTTGAACACTTTCTGCCTTTTCCTTCTTTCCGGAAGACTTTTGCTCATTTGGCTTCAGCAAAGAAAAATGCTGCAGTTCGTTACTTTTTTATCTCTAATTGCTAAATGTTAAGCCCTATGACTTCCTCATATTCATTAGGAAGAGCCTTCAGTAAACTGCCTTATATCTTCACAGTCTGTCCCAGCGGAAAATACGGGAAGAACTGTGCCGAGGCCTGTCAGTGCACCGAGAACGGGACGTGCAATCCTATTGATGGATCGTGTCAGTGTTTTCCAGGCTGGATAGGGACAGACTGCTCTCAGAGTAAGCAAAGTGTTATTTTTCCATCTCCACTTTAAAATAACATATTTTCCTGTTTAGTGTTTTCTGAAAGTTAAAGGCAGATTCTGGGGAAATCCCTGAAGTATTACAGCAGCCAGTGCCTTACTCTCTTTATAGCTTATTTCTTTTAATTACTCTAAGTTAGCTTTGGCTTGAATTAGTTTCTGCATTTGGAATTTGCAGAAGCCGTTACTAGCTTCTCTTACAGGAAAGGGAGGTCACAAGCCCTTTTCAGAAAAGAAAGCTCCATGCTCTCTTTTAATTTCTAGGTGGATTCCCTTTTATTTATTTTTTGAAATCATTTTCTTTCAGCTATTACATTAGAAATGATTAACCAGTAAATGTTTTCATGTTCCAAGCCCCCAGAATTGAAAAATTAGGCAGCTGAAATATTTCTATTAAATGTAATTTAATTGTAAAAGTCAATGTGGGCTTGGAGGGATGGAGGATTTCTTCTTGAAAATTGCCCAGGTGGAAGATTGGCATTTGCTGATCCCAAAGTGTCATTTCCTGAGAGCATCCCTTAATTGAAGATAGATCACAGAGGGAAGCAATATCCTATCATTCAGAAATGTTACTTCATATTCAGGATACAACTAGCATATTAGACAGCATTCCAGAGTAAAATATATTAAACTTCAAGTGATAAAGTAGGAATCGGATAAAAACAGACAGCTGTAATTTTGTGTGTCTTCCACAGGCAGAATATTGCTGTCACTCAAAAACAGAAAAAAAAAAAAAAGACAGAAAGCTCCACAGACTCCTCATTATATTTAGCCATGTAATTGGGAAATGACTTCGTTTCTGTTAACCTTGAAAAAAGATGTTTTTTCTTACAGAGCAAGGCAGGTCAGTTCAGCAGCAACCATTTCCAGTTTAGCAGACAGAAGGACCTGGTGACAGCTACTTCGTATTTTGGATGAACGAAGTGGGAACCTGTTTCCTCAGTTACCTTCTTGTAAAGAAGGTGTAAACCTCCCAAGGTGAACCTGGCCCCACACCAGGCTCCTGCCGGAACCTGGCTTGGCACACCCAAGCCCGGTGCGGAGTTACTTCGGTCAGACCTCCCTCCGCACCAGTTAACCTGGAATGACCGAGAGACGGGGCTGCAGAGGAGATGATTTCAGCTCCAACTCCAGAGCCAGTTCTGGAGACTTTAACAGACCCCGCAGCTCTGGCTTGCAAAGGCATTGCAAATGTATTTCTGGTTGCTTATAGCACGAATACCTTAGGCCAAATCCTGTTCGGCTTTACATTGTGTGAGTTCAGTGACCTTTTGTTTGATTTATGTCACGGCAGGGGTTTTTTTGCTGTTCATTCTGGCTTTAGAGGTGTCTGTCATATGCCAGAAACTCGCATTTATCGTCAGAACTGGAGCCAATGGCATACGTGGAAATAGGCACGGTTTCTGTACTTTCAGGTTTCCTGGGAACCATGCCTTATTAATTCATGTCTTTAATAGGAAGCAATGGAAAGTGCTTTTTAAAGCAAAAATATAGTTGTTATATTGAAGGGTTATCATAATTCTAGATCTTCTAGTCTGGCACTAATAACTGTAACTTACTGCATTCATTTTTGGAGGGAGGCTTAAAATAACTTTTGAAAATGTATTAATATTGTACTTGTTGAAATATATAATAGACCTGGAGATTTTAATTTAATATTAGCCCCATCAACAAAAGCAATCTGATTTGGTGGATGGGAATTCATACTGTAAGAAGTTTTCTTTACATTTTTACGTATCTGAGTAGCACTCTATGCTTCAAATGAATATGGTAATTTTAGTAGTTGATTGCAGAGCAAAAGTAAACCATGAATAGCTGTGCTTTATTATGCAAGAATTCCAGAATATGAAAGAGAAAATTAAATTACCTCCATATCTTAAAACCCTGTATAAATTGCCTTCACAGATAATGCCAGTAAGGCAAGGAGAGTGGCTAGAGCACTTAGAGTGCCGAGGGTTGCTGTTTCAGTGGTTCTCAGGCCACATGTGCAGCAAAGACCTGATCCTGCCACCAGACTGACCTACACGGCAAGAAATCCCTTGTGCCGGGGCTTGACAGCGTGGGTGAGGTTGCAGGTTGGCACGTGGCTTTGCAAAGCGATCGTTGGCTTGGAAGAACCGCTGCAGCGATGCCAAGCTCTGCAATGCCGAGTTCTGCCCTTGGTGGTGTCTCACAGGTTCTCCCTTTATTGGTGTTCCTCCGCAGCACTAACGCAGTATCGTCCCTTTTTTTGTCAGCTGACAAATCTTTTTTTATTTTCATAGCGTGTCCCACTGGTTTTTGGGGCCCTGATTGCTTTCATTCATGCAACTGCCACAACGGAGCAATGTGCAGCCCTTACGATGGAGAATGTAGATGTACTCACGGTTGGACGGGGCTCTACTGCACGCAGCGTAAGCCATTCAGAGACACTGTCGGGCCAGGGAATCTGTCAAAGTATGTGCTGCTACCTCGTGTCTCTTCCAAGTATTGCAGCCTTCCCTCTTAAACCATCCGCTGCTTGTGGTAACTTCACACCACCCCAAAGAAATAGTCCCGAAGCTTTGCAAGGTGTTTTATGCCTTTGGCACCCGATAAAGGAGGGAGCGATCATTTAGACTGTTGATTAATTGTCAGAATTTGCACAGTCTGTGTCCCTCTTTGTTAAAGCCCCAGTATATGTGGTCTGATTTAGGAAAACGTTTGAGATTTCTCATCCTACTAAGTGCCAAATTATCACCGCTGTACGAAAGCGGAGGTCAAATTCCAGTGAGCCTTTTAAGAAGGCTCTTTCACTTGCAAGTAATTGATTGATCTCTGGCCTTTTAGACAGTTTCTGTTCAGACATCTTCTTTCACTTCTTGAAAATGTCGTTTGTACAGATGGGTCAAGTTTTCATTCTTGTGAAACACTTCAGAGGCAATTCTGCAAGATATGAGAAACCCTACTTCACGAAAATTGGCTGTTGGAGTATCTCTGCATTTAGATGATCAAATAAATGTTATTAAATGGACAGAGGCTGAAAATCCATAGATTTATAGGCCTACATATTTTGTGCTGAGAACGCATCTGAGTTTGTGTTTCAGCTTATTTCTTAGTCTTTCCTATTCTGATTCCTGAAAGGTTGCCCAGCTGCTTTTTATGGAAAAAACTGTGCCAATGTTTGCCAGTGTCAGAACGGAGCGGACTGTGACCACATCACTGGCCAGTGCACGTGCAGGACGGGATTTACAGGCAAACAATGCGAGCAAAGTAAGTAGCAACATGGCTTCATTTTTCTATTTCTCTGGGGGAGGGTTGTATTTCAGAATTCTCTGCAGAAATAGGCTCTTAAATGAGGTGTTGACATCAGCAAGACAGTAACCTCAGGCACTCTCCACAGGGAGAATAAAGTATCTCTAGAAAGCTGGACAGTCTGTTTAAGCAAAAAGAAATACAGTGAATCCTCTGCAAACCAGCCCTTTCCATTCCCAGCCCAAAGTTAGGTGAGATAAAAGCAAGTCACTGCACTCAGCGCTGACTGGTTGTCGCCTTCCCAAACAACTTGTGCCTAATTAATAGAAAAACACAAGCCGCATCATGCCTTGCTAACTTCCTTGGAAGCAGCAGCAGCAGGTTTCCCTAGGCACGAAGGAAGCCAGCGGGATTAAAAGAAAGCAGTCCTTTCAGCTCTGCCTTCCAAGGAATATTGGGGCTTTCTTGCACAAGTTGTTAGCGATAGATGTGGACCAAATAAAGATTCATCTTTACAATGAAAACAGATCAAGGAAAACAAAAGTTGCTGCCATTTTTAGAAGGGTCTGTGTTTAACTTGAGTAGTGAGCAAGTGTTTAACAATGAACTTCAATTGCCTTGCAAGGGTACTGGCATACCTTACTGTCATTGTTGTCAGTGCCTTGCTGGCGTATTTAACATGCCGTGCCAAATGGCTTCTTTTAAGAACAAGGAATTAGGGTAGAGGAAACTCTGCGTGCTGTAGTTGAATAATTACTTGTTTGTCCAGTATAGTAAATCAAAAGAAAATTCTTACACGCTTAGTTGGATTCTAAACGCAGGGTGAAATCCGTCTCACCTTACCAGGGCATTAATTCCACAGGGTTTCCTTCCTTTTTTTGGCAGTAAGGTAATACAGTAGCAGTTCTGCTAGATTTGCAAGTGAAAGCTTCTTAAGAGTAGCTTACTACGTGGGTCTTTATGAAAGTATTTGCACATATTACTAAATTCATTAACATATTCTCTTTTTGCACATACTTGCATTCAGCAAAGCATGTATCTCAGGACCAAATTTGCATGCTCATGTGGGGATTATATATGGCACCACTGTAAGTCTGTAAGTGGCCAATATATTGTGAATTTGTGTACACCCTTACTGCAATCATAAAATAGGAAACTAAGAAGTTCCATAGTAGAACTGCTTCATAGCAGATTTTCTACAAGAAGCTACATTTATAATTTCACCTCTGTACAAAGCCTGAGGCTTTCTTTTCTATCCAAACTACTAACGTATTTATTTCTTTGTTTTTCTACTATTTAATCTAAAAGCATCTCTTCATTAACACTCCTTCCTTCTCAAAATCCTGAAAAACTGCTGAACGGGCAGTCACACCGCATTGCAGATGAAATGCCTAAATGCAAACATTGTTTCTGCAGTGCAGTCCAAAGATTTAGACCTTATTCATTTTAAGTAGGCTACAGGTTAATATTAGAATAAGCATTAATTGTGATAATTTTGTGTTTCCTTTTTTGGGGACCTGCAGATGAAAGAAAGAGATACAACTTTACTACGCACTGCAAATCATTATACAGATACTGGCTACTGTTCATTACTCAGTATTAAATTTTGGCTACTAGAAGTTACTTAGAGAGTGACTTTGGGAAGGTATCGTCATGCCATGGAAAACATTTACAGTGACACACAAGAAGTCACATCTCAAAACAAACGATACATATTCTGCAGAATCACAGCAAGTGTGCATGCATTCAATAATGCGTCTTCTCCATGGAAATAAGTAGGAAGTGACAGAAGTTGTTTCTTCCAATTTATTATTGAACAGTGCCTCAAGAAGTATAGTAAGCTGCCTACGGATTTATTGTAACAGCCCATCATGGTAATTATATGAATAAATTTCTCAGCTGGACATTCAGTCATTTTCTCTCTGATAGAAATACAAAGGCAGGATAGAAATTCCTTCTATATTAGGAATCCTAGTACAGAAGCAGAGCACATCAAACCATTCAGATGCTCAATTCTGTTATTCCACCTACAATGAAAAATTCATCTTCTGGCACTAGTAGGGATAAGTATGAAAGCATGCAGGATTTGTTTGGTAAAAGTCTATTGTGTTCATCTTAAGGTACATTAAAACTTTTCTTTGCAACTACTCCCATTAAAAAAATATGCAGAACTGGTGGAGAATGCTATGCTCTTTCAAGATGTTGCCTACAACTTCAGAGTGCATGCCCTGTTAAATTCTGTACACTAGTAATATATGTCAAGCCTTTTAAAGTCTCTGTACATATTATTGGTTGCATGCTTGTGAAGTCTTGTATGACTTTTCCAGAAAGTTACAGCTTGATAAGTAATACCCGAAATTGTACATGAAATACATTTATCTCCTGCTTTAAAATAATAATAATCTAACACTACAGTGTTATCCTAGAGACACTGAAACCAGAGAGACTTTTCTGCCGAATTTTCCATGGCAGGCGTTTTACTTGTCCCCCAAAAAAGTAGAATTGTTTCCAATCTTTTTCTTTGGCTTCCCAGAGTGCTCACCAGGAACATTTGGTTATGGTTGCAAACAACTATGTGAATGCATGAATAATGCTACGTGTGACCATGTCACAGGTACTTGCTACTGCAGTCCAGGCTTCAAAGGAATCCGATGTGATCAAGGTACAGTGAAATTCTATCTGAAAAAGATCTATATTATTATATCTCTCTTTCTCTCTCTGACCCTGCAATAATGTACTTGCATTAAAAAAGTAGTATTTAAAAAATGGAATGCACGAGTCAATTTACAGTGTGTTATGAATTACTTTTAACAGCGGCTCTTATGATGGAAGAATTAAATCCCTATACTAAAATTAGCCCTGCTCTTGGATCAGAGAGGCACTCAGTGGGAGCAATCATTGGAATTATTATTCTCCTTCTAATTATTATGGTCTTGCTGGCACTGTTTGTGTGGTATCGACGGAAACAGAAGGAGAAGGGCCATGACATGCCAAGTGTGTCTTATACTCCAGCCATGAGGATGACTAATGCAGATTACTCACTTTCTGGTAAGGGTCTTTTTATGTTAATCAAATATAGACTCGTATTCCTGTATGTTGGGGAAATACAAGCTTCTGTGATGTATAACATGCGTTACTGAGCCTCAGAAATAACGACACCTCTGTTCTTCCCCTGAATACCATGATCTTTAGCACTTAACAGGTACAGGATAAAACTGATTTAAGCTGCTTTATATATGAAAGTTTACTTAACACAATACAGGGTATATCTAGTCAAGAAATACGCTGCATGGAATACATCAACTCCATGTTTTTTAAATCGGCTGCATTCCATTGGCAGTACAGAGTTTTCCCTTTGTGAAACTTTCAGAAGATGACTTATTTCGCTTGAGGAATGGGATTGACTGGGTCAATCATAAGGTTTTATTTTTGTCTATGTTGCAGTTTGTGATTTGAGGCATCCTGTTCATTGCCACTTTCTTCTTTGTGCAGACCAATCTCTGTCATCTTGACAGCTGGTGTGAATTTGCTTCACAGGAGCTGATGAAAGCAGGAGAGAGGAAGAGGAAGGCTCTTTAAGATGAAAAAAAAGTCATACTGAGATCACATTTCTTGCTTCTTTCTATCTTCTGCCAGTGCTATGGAGGACAGCTTTTCTTGACGGATTGGCTAAACTTTGGAGGACGTGATCTCCTTTTTAACGCTGTCATTCTTCTTCATTCCTCTATGGCCAATATCAGACAGGATGCCAGACAGGAGATGGCTTTACTTCCTTCTTGCTTCCTCCAGTCTGTCTCTAGTGGGGATCTCCTTGGGGTTTGCCGCCTTCTGACTGCACCTTGCTGCTTCACTTCTCTTTAAACATCTGAAACTGTAAGACCAATTAAATATAAGCTCCTGAAACAGGCCGAGGTTGGCCTAGCAGCTCTGCTTTCCCAGTCCTGCATGGCCTTTCTCTTTCTGCTTTCTAGTCTAAAAGCCTGAGGCCCAACCACGTGTTGCTGGCTCTGACCTGGCTTCTGTGCTGTCTCAAGGTGGCATGGCTGGAATCTTCCTTTGGTCTGGACTTCCTTGCCCAGGAGGCACCTGGAAGGAGCCTCTGCCACCAAGCCAACAATATTGCTACCTGGGTACAGCTGGAATTTAGTCAAGGAGCTTCTCTCAAGGCTCCACGACTTCAGTCCTCATATCAGGGGCATGGTTTCCTGCGATGACGCATCACACATCAGGGGCTGTCTGCTGAACACCATTGACTAAACTCGTATTTAGACCACTCAGGCCTATACTAGAGCATTCCTTCTTCTGACAGCTACAAGATGGGGGAAAAAAAATCAGCCTTGGACCTCCTCCCATTGCCTCTTATTTTTGAATTTTAGCTTTGCGGGCTCTTGCTTAAGCTGCCCATTTGGGTAAGAAATGTATGAAAGTGTTGCCAAAGAAGGCTCGTCTGATGCTTGGCTAGTTTCCAGCACAATTTGGCCTGAAATTTGTCATTTCAACATCATTTGAAGAGCCAGAACCTGAACACGCAAAAGGCAACTGTGGCACATCTCAGCAGCACTGAGGCTCTGAGTTCCGAGACAGCAGATCACAGCCGCTGGCATGGAAAAATGTTCTGAACTTTTCAGCAATCCATTTCTTTCAGATTGGCACTTTATCCGTCTATTTACGAAGCCTGCTACACCTCATTTATTTCTGTGCTTTTCTAGTTAATGTATGTGTAACCCAGCCTGCTTTAGAGGCACAAATTACAAATTTCAAAATAAGGAAAGGAATATTGCTGAGGTTGGGAGTTCCTGACTGGAGTAATTGAGCTTCTCCTTTCAGACAAGGGAACAAAAATCCCTCGCTTCTTTTTTCTCCATATTTTACCATGAATGGAGACTTCCCAATCAACCTGATGGTATCCCAGTCTGACACTGAAAGAAGTCTGAAAAAAGGCCAATGCTGAGAAAGCATACTCTCACCCTTCAAAGTTAACATAGACAGCTGACTTTCCTCCTCAGCCACAGAGAGAAAGGCATTAGGTTTGAAGACATTGGTAGCCCAGGACTGTCCTTGCAGGTTCTGTCTTTGAGGGCATTGCATCTCCCTATACAATGTTCTTCACATTCCTTTCAGGTGCAGCCACCTACCCCAGAGGTCCTGATGCCACATGATCCTTAAGTACTTGAGAAAAAAAAATATTTGGGGGGTGACTGAATTCCTGGATATGTCATAAATATCTGAGGGATCACATCCTTCAGCTGCACTGAACCTGGGATCTCTTCTGGTCCTTGGGCAATGACAGTGAATTTGATTCTTCCCCTTGTGGCGTTTCTGCTTTGTGTCAGCTCAGTTTGTAAAAAACCTGAAGTACCAGGTCCTTGCAATCCCAAACAGCACCAGGTCAGTGGTGTTGTATGGGCTTCTCTAGAAAGAAATTTGATGTTTCCTTCCCATTCATCTCAGTCGGTGATGGGGATGCAGAGACTGGCCCTTTTTCTTTCTTCTTTCTTCTTTCTTCTTTCTTCTTTCTTCTTTCTTCTTTCTTCTTTCTTCTTTCTTCTTTCTTCTTTCTTCTTTCTTTCTTCTTTCTTTCTTCTTTCTTCTTTCTTTCTTTCTGCAGTCTTTGTAGCAATAGAAATTTTATCACCTAGGAAGCTACAGCTGAGTGGGATCAGCCATCTCTTTCTGGAGGTCACAAGAACAGTTTTCTTCCTGCCTCCCCCTTGAAAAACTCTGCTCTCTGAGCTTGCAGAGGCAGACTAAGAAGTTAGAAATCACACTGCTCCATCTTCATCTCATTATAAATTGTCTGCAGGTATCAGCATTGTTTCAAGTTTTGGTCTCTGTTTTAGAAGGTCATTTACAAATTCTAGACAAGGGCTTCTGAAAGCTCCCTGCCAAATTCTGACTGTCCTCCAGTACATTCTGCTACTGAAACTTTCTACCCATCAGGAACTTTCCCAGCTTTGGCCTTACCAATGCTGTTTTCAGCCTTTCACTTCCATAGAGCAGAAAGGCAGCAAAAAGTGCTGGCAGGCATCTTCCCCAGCAGAAAATGGTGAGGTGGATACTGAGCCAAGATCACAGATAAGAAACAGACACTCAGAGCATGGCTGGATGGCAAGAACAACACGGGTATATATGAGTGCGTGTGTGCATGTGTGCGTTGCAGAGGATGCTGAAGGACAGTAGCAGTATTACATGGAGGTAACAGGGGTTTCAACATTCACCTGGAGTTTTGTATGGGGATTAAGGGCAGAACACTATGCAGATGTACTTGCCCAATTAATATAATCCCGTGTAATCCCATAGACTTTGGCAGGAATTCCACCTGAACGTCGACTGCAGTATCCAGCCCTATATGGGTCGTAACGTTATGGCTAACCCGAATCACCACTGTTGATATTTTGCTCGTTTACTCTTGTTAGAGTAGTGGTGGTGGTGTTTCTGAAGAGAGTCACATATGCAGATTCCTAGCTTCCGAAGGCAGTAATTTCTTCCAGCCTATTAATTTATTTCTGGAGGATGTTTTTGGTCTTTACGTCTTCAGCTCTTCTGATGCTGATAATCCGTACATATGTGTGAGGAAGATGATAAGGAAGGGGAACCCCCTGGGCAGCCCTTAGACTCTTTTGCTTTTGTGGATGAAGGATATGGCAGCAAAACACACCCTCTGCCCAGCAGCCAGTGGGAAAGAAAACCACCCATGCTGGGAGAGCTTAACCACAGCACATGGATCTGAGAGCAGACTTTCCCAAACAAGCCTGAAATCAAAATGGCACTCCCCAGCTTGAGAATGGCACATTGCATCCAGAAAAAGATTTTGAAGTGCAGGTTGTTTAATTCAAGGAAATGGGGACAGAAGGGAAAAGAAGGCGGTAGCACTGGAGAGCAGCAGAGATTTCTTTTCAGGACTTTCACAAAGACTTGGTTATGGGCTGAAGTGATGCTTGAGGTCTTATCGAGGTCTTAAAAACTTTCTGGTATGAGTGAATCCTATGCTGAGAGCCAAGATCTAAGCAAAGCTCAATACAAATAGAGCATCATGGATCCCGCAGCCTAGACAAGACATTTAGAGAAATGATCTGCAGATGATGTGTAGTAGGAGGTGGCAGAGTGAACCCTCCTGTTTGGAGTCTTCAGCCACCCCACTGACAGTCTGTATGGGTGGAGAAGATCCACACAAAAAGAAGAAGAAAACAGTTCCATTTTGCAGCTCAGATTTCCAGGTTTGTATTTACTGCAGAATGCTTACTTATTCCCGTTCTCCACGGTTGGCCTCGTGCCCCATTTCCTCACTACACTGCCCTGCTGCCTCTGCAGGATGGGGACCGATGCTCTTTGTGTCACCCCACAGCCCTGGCTCGGAGCAGAAGCTCAGTCTTTCAAGCGATAGAGCGTTCTGGCCTTCATCCAGACCTCACGCGTCTTCCACTGGAGCGCAGCCTCAGGCTTGAAGGGCTCACGGCAGGATGCTGCCATCAAGGGTCCCTTCACAGGACTGATCTCCCCGTGTTAAGATTAACATAACCTTTGCAGTTTTTTTGCTTTGTTTTAATTTAAACCATTCCCTTTCTTTTAGGCATTTAAGTCTTTGCTTACTGTTCAGAGCAGAATAAAATTCTCATCTTTGGGAAGAGAGGGGTTTTTGTGGGTTGTGGGCTTTTTTGGTTTGTGGTTTTTTTTTAACTGGAATAGCATTAGATTTGAATTTGATGTATTTCCAGCCAGCAGTTATAAGGGCTTCATGAATAAATGTGTAGAAAATGGACTGTGCTATCAAGGTAAAACAGCCTGGGTGGGTACTTAAGTATCGACCAAATGGGACTGTGTAGAAGGAGTAATTCTGAGTGCATGGTGCTGCATGCAATGAAGGAAGAAAAGATTTTTGGTGATGCAGACTTGCGTACGAGCTCAGACTCATTAATTCAGCACTGTGCTTAGTAGGGCAGTCTGGCAGACTTTTCCTTCCGCTCATTCTGGGTGCACAAAACAAGCTACGGCCAGATAAGCTGGGTGTGAACTTGTAAGGTGTCAGCTGGCTCACGGTAACCATCGGCACGTGCCCTCTTCTCTCGCAGCAAAGGCACCGGACTGTGCCTCTTTCTCCTGCGGCTGGTCCTTCTTGCCCGCCGCTGAGCGAGGCCGTGACAGAGGAGGGAAGGTGGAAGGCAGAGCTGAGAGCTGGCGTGACTCAGCCATCAGCACTCGCCCACAAAGCAGAACGAGGTGGATTCGGGTGTCTGTGTTTAACTGGGACCGCAGGCTGTGAGAAGGGTGGATGCGCTCTGCTCGGCCGGTGAGCTGCCGATCCCTCGTTAGCAGGTTCAAGGCTATGTGCGAGCAGCTGTGTTTGCCACGGACGTACACTGATCGCCGTGTTTGGGTTCCAGCCCCAGCTCTTATTTGCGGACCCCAAGAGATACCTGTTTCTTGTTAATTCTATTGCAAATATCACAGTTATAGTTAGGAGACATGGCAAAGTCCTGGCAGCCTGGCTGGCTGAAAGAAGTTTAATGCAAAGACTTTAGTTCTGGAATCACATCCTGCTCCGAGATACTTTGCTAGCAATAACCTTGGAAAATAGCTAGAACTAAGAGGCTCTACTCTTGCCACAAAACAGAGCTGGCCTCAAAAACTGCTCGGCGTGTTTCAGCAGAAAATAAATGCTCGGTCAGATATGCATGTGCGTGCGCGGTTTCCTCTCCCAGCTGTGTGCCACAGCGCTTGTGTAATGGACACCCTACAGATAAAACCACTTATTTGAAACAGGATATTTTGCAGTAAATTAAGCTAAATCTAGATCTCCACAAGATGTCAGCAAAGCAAAATGCATGTTCACAGGAATGCAAACGCAGAGGGCAAGGAGAGACACGGCAGACAGTGCCGGCCAGGTCCGTGTCCTTCCTCACCCATCTGCTGCCAACCTTCATTAAAGATCTCTGGTGATGGGCACAAGCAGCCACTCCGGCACTTCATTACCCTTTCCATGTGAAGGTGTTTCCTATAACTAACCTTTCATCCTAGAATTCAAGCCCATGGTTTATTAAAACTAACCCATTCATTTACTCCTTACAGGGCTTGGCTGTTTAAATGATGCTGCTTCAGTTTAAATTTTTCATCCTTTCTTCTGATGGTACTTCGAAATATTTATCAATTTGTTATTAAGCTGGAACCAGATTGGGATTGATGTTTTCATTAGAACTGCTAGTATAAATATGATGCCTTCCTTGGTAAATTATTTTGTTTGGTAAATGTGTTCATAAGTTAGAGTGGGGAAATAGATAAAATGTCTCTAGGCGTAACAATGTGACTGCCCAAGTTTGCCTTTCAGTGCTGCAGCTTTCTTTTTTCCTAAGCCTTTGCACAAAAAGCTATGTAAAATGGTTTGGACTCCTTGGTATAGTTACAGCATCTTGATTTCTAAGAGTTTATGTAACAAAAAAAAGTTTTAATTATTTGTTTCATAACTACAAGGGTTATTCTCATCAGTAGTTCTTACATGTGTTTAAACTAAGGAAGAAAGTGTGTTGCAGATCATGCATTTTCCGAGTTTTGCATTTCTTCCCTTAACTGCTAAGCAGCTGTCAGGAATTTTTTTAAGACCTTCAAAAAGATAACGCTGTATTAATTAAATATTTTATGTTTTTATCTTAATACTTAATGTTAATAGTCAAGAGCTTCACACCACGACAATGCAGGATAGATTTTATCTGGAGGTGTTTTATAACACCCAGTACTCTAGACAAAGTTTTCTAAACTAGGTTGTCTCTAGCATGTTTTCAGTTTCCTAAGAATTGTTATGGCTTCCGAAGTATTTTGTGATTACTTGTTTTCTTCCCAGATATATCTCAAGGTAGCGGCAGTGTTCATTGTTTTTCCAATCCAAGCTACCACACTCTCTCATGTGGTGTGACTTCACGCTTCTTTACCAGCAATCTGGATGGAAACAGCTCCAGTAAGGTAGATATTATCCCACCCCGCTGTAGCAATGTTCTTATCAGTTCAAGGAAATGGGCCAAAGCAATGCCTGCCGGATCCTGTTGTCTGCCAGCATTATTTAAAAACCCAGAGTAGCAGTTCCCGACATCTCAGCTCCAAGACACAGAAAGTCTGCGTTCCCCTGCGCGTGTCTCCGTAGTCTCTGTGCGTGGTAACTGGAGTTTCAGCACATGCCTGTCTGGGTCAGTAAAACTCACTGTCTTAGCACCTATAAGGTATGTTTGCTTCTCAGAAAAGATAAATAACTAGGTAATTGTACTTATCCATTAATATAACAAAAGTAAGTCAATGAAGCATTAAATCAGTAATCTAACTTCGCTGCATCGTTGTTTCCCAGATCAGCAGACGCACAAATTTTCTGCTGACACAAAGTGGATAGATGCAAGAAGGGATCGAGGGTGCTTCTGAGCACTGTTCTCATCCAGGGGCGTTCCGAGAGCTCTGCTGTTACTTCTGGCTCTCCAGCAGAGCCATTCAGACTGTCTTGCTCCAACATCCAGGAGTACCTTACTTATCCCATGTTGCTATCGATTCCCTAGGACCATTCCTGGACTGCACTGTTACTCAATTCACCACAGCAATACATTTACAGGTGGTAAATGGTAAGACAGCTCTTCCTTCAGAGCCTTAGTAAGCCAAGGTGAGGCAAAGGGCAGAGAGCAGAGGAAAAACGAAATGCAATTGACTTCATCGAGGCTGTCAGCTCTAAAAACGATGGTACTTGCAGGCGGTGTCACCTTAATGCAAACGTAGCTCTGCTAACTGGAAAGCCATGAATACAAGATTAACGCAAAAAAGACACTATTCTACAAGACAGTGTATGCAAAAATATTTTTACCTGTGCTCCTGTGAGTCATTTCTTGGTTATTAAAAGAAAACCTCATTAAAATGTAATACAAAGGCTGGCTCCAGAGACTTCTCAGAGAAAAGTTTAGACGGATGTGTAAATATGTTTTCCGATGTAGATGGTCCCCTTGCATGACACATTTCTGCTCCCCGAGTTGAAAGTGCAAATGCTCATGATGTCAAATTTAGGAGGAACACCCTGAGTGTGGGTCTGGACCACTAATTGCAGTAATTTAAATAAATTCAGAAAAGGTCAAAGCAAGCACCTATCTTGATTTCCTAGCTTGCGGTGCCATCTTGTCACAGAGGTACTTTAAATATTAAGCTGCCAAAAAGGTTTAAAACCCAAGTGATGCATTTGGACTAACCTGGAAGCTGCTTGCCTTGCTGCAGTACTGGCTGGCAGGGGGTGGTCAG
>NW_010518482.1:184598-188267 GCF_000687285.1 Phaethon lepturus
AAGAAAAAACAATGGATCTGGTATTTTCAGGGCACTTACCAAAATATATGGCCTGACTTTTCCTTTAGATCTCCCACCATCTTACTTATTCATGAGAATTGCTTTGCAGTACTGAAGAGCTGAGGATGGACAAAAATATGCTGCTTCTGTCTGTGCAGTTCTCCAGCCAAGTAAGACAAAAGAGCATATAAAGCCCCTAATGGCTGTCTTAACGAGTTCCATTTCCAAATCAGTTTGTCTGGTGCGATTCCCACTTTCTGCAGGGAAATGTGCACAAGTTGTACTTGGAGGATTCATTTCTTTCTAGTGCCAGCTGGGGTCACAAAGGAACCAGCACAGATGCAAAATGAAAAGAAAATGGCAGAGGAATCTCTGAACTGCTGAGCCAGAGCCCTGGATGTATTATCCTGTGCTCGAAGGAGATGATGCCTTGAGGCGATGGACTGGAGCCATTCCTCTACCACTTCTTTCAGAGAGACAGCTTGGGCCAAGGCACAAAGACAGGGCAACGGGGAGATGCAGCTCGGCTCCAGGTTGAGAAGGCTTTCTCCCTCGTGTGCTCCCCCCCGCTTTTGTCTTCTCTCTTTCTGTGTCTTATTCTGACTTTTCTCTCCTCTTCCCTTGCTGTTCTCTCCACTCTATTACCTTTCCCGTTTCCTCCCGTATCCATTTTCCCATTCTCTTTTCTCACCCAACCATACACGTATTCTTTCTCTTTTCCTTCCCGCTGCCTCTGCTTCCCTCTGCCAGCCCCGCACCGGCGCCGTTGGCTGCATTTACTGACCCTGCTGCTGGTCGCAGCGCACACGGCGGGCGCTTCGCGGGGGAAGCAAGGTGGGCAGGGATGGTTGAGGGCAGACGCTACGAGGTCCAGCATTGCGCTGAGGAGCGCAGTTCGCGCGACGGGTTTGTCTTCGCAGGAAGGGAGCAGCGCCAATCCTTCCTGCATCTCGCCCAGGACCGGGCGAAGGTACCTCACCTCCGCCAGACAGGCGTTTGGCCACTGCTCAGACCCCTACGCATGTCCTGAAGGAGAAAACTTGGAAGTTGCTGAGAGATAAGTAGGAGTGAAGGCATTAAAATCCTCCTGGTGTGTACGGGACCGGTTAGGTGCGCTAGTGGAGCGCTCAGACTGCAACACAGGCAAGCAAAAGCAAGTGGGAGGATAAAGGGGAGAGTATGAGAAGAGACTGGGGAAAAAAGCTTGGCTTGTTTTACCCAGCAAATGAATGCTGAGAGGGAGTATGGCTGCCATCTATAAATACAACGGAGGATGTATAGGAGGGAGAAGAGCTATTTGAGTTAATGACAGAGCTGGCACAAGAACACATGAGGCTGAACCGGCCATGAATGCATCCCGGCTGGAAATGAGCTTTCTAACATCAGATCAGTGACATTTCGCAATAGCGTCCCAGTAAGACTAATGGGACAAAGAAATCTGATTACTGTTAAAACGGAGCTTGATCAGCTATCTAAGCCGTTACGAGCCTGGGTGTCTGCAGCAAAAGGCGGCTGGACGCAGGGACTCGGCGATCAAAGCCCTCCCCGCCCTGTGCCACCAGCGCCCGCCCCGGCCGCCTGCCGGAGCCGGTGGGGCTGAGCTTTGTCTCCGTGCGAGGCCCAGGAGAACGGCCCTGCGCCTCGGGGGCTGAGGAGCAGGCTCCTGCATCCCGGTGCAAGCGTTTAACCTCCAACACCTCGCTACAGGTAAACGCTCTCCCCGTGTGAGTGAGCTCGCAAAGTCAGCCTGGCTGAAATGCTGGCCCCATTGAGGTCAACGGATTTTTTTACTATCGGTTTAAGTGAAGCCAAGTTTTGACCTTTGCTTATTAGCTCCTACAAGTAGGTTTTTGCCTTTATTCTCATGACACGTGCAGCAGCAAGTGAGAACGACGCTGCAAGTTACCAAGGAGCATCGTACATGAACTGAAATGAAATTGTGCCACAGAATTACTGCACCAACACTTTTCAAGGCATATAAATAGATACACACTTACCTCCATACCTGTGTTTTCACATCAGAGCTCTCATTGCTTGAGTTAGAGACCAGATTTCTCGAATGCTGAAGACCTGTTTGGCTCAGAGGGCATTCGGTAGGACCGTTCACAGAACCACTCCAGTGCTTCAATGCCAGCGGTATATTTGAGTTTCTGAATTGTGCACGAATGTAGGAATATATCTCCCCTTTACAAAAGGCAGCAAAAATACGTGAAAAATACCCTGTATAAAGCACGAGGCTGCCGCACTGGTACGTCATGAGCAAATGGAAGATTCTCACCTTGCGCTTGCCGAGCTCTTCATTCCACCCTCACTCCCTACCAAAGAACAGCATTGCAGCGAGAGCCCAGGTGTTGCTGGTTTCTACAGACATCATAAAAATCAATTTCTATTAGATGTCCTGAATTTTTAAAGCCAGCAGATTCACATCTATTAAAGGAAGTTCTAAATTCTACCAAAGACTTCACATAAAATTAGAAACTGCAAAACAGAGGTCACTGGAAATGGTCTGACTGGATGTCACCCAGATAATAAAAAGGAATTGAACCACAGAAAGCATCATTAAAGTACCTTTGAGTAAAACTTGCCCAAGAAAAAGGAAGACTGCAAATACAGAATCGCTGCAGAGTGTTCAGGATGGCCATCTAAAACCAAGAAACACAGGCTTGGACCACGGAAACCTGAAGTCGGTAGTCAGGGAAGTTAATAGCAAAACTCTTATCAATTGCTATCTTGGAGAATAAAGGTGTGATGGAGCTCCTGCCAGCACTCATTTGCCTCATCACTATGGACTTCTTAGAAAACCTGAGCACTGACAAATGGCATGTTGGTGACCACCTCCCCTCTGTGATCTACCCAGCTGTTTCAGATGGGCAGATGAGGACTTGGCTTTACTCATGCTAGTATCTCATTGATCTTAAAGGAAAAGTTGCCAAATATGAGGTAGTTTTAACCAAATTGCTAAAATTACAAGCTAGGATTTTTAGTGGATAATTTTACTATGAAGTATTTTTTCCTCCAGAAAAGTAATTTTGCTTCCCACTAAAAATAGAAGTATCTTCTATCTCAGAAAAAAAAAAAAAAAGTTAACAAATTATAGTGTGTTAGGAAATGATAGTAGCACAAAGAGACAGCTATAATCACATTTCTTCGTAATTACCGCATTCTGAAAAACTTAGAAATGTCCCCAAATCATTTCATTAAAAAAAAATCAATTCTAGCCCATAGCTTTTCGTGCCAAATTTTAGGCTTGTGAGCTGATTTATAAATCCTACAAAAACACAGCTTTTAATGGAAACTCAAAGACTTTAATAAACGTGATCTAAGCGGTGCAGCCGGGTTGAAAATCAGCATTCATGTTACGGCCGCAAGCTTTGCAATGAAGAAAAAAGCCGTGGGCTCCGCTGACGAAAGCTGCCGGTGCCGTTAGCGGGGCTGCGCTGACCCACGCGGGCCAGGAACGTCGGCTTCCTCCCTCCGCGACCACGTTACGAACCGGCGTGCTTTTCATCGCCGTGCCGGCGCCGGCTTGCCGGCGGGTATGTGCCCGGTTTTGGGGGGCACAAGGAGCGGCTGAATGACAAAGAAATGACTCCTGTGTTGTCACCTGGGGGACGTCGCGAGCACAGCCCGTGCCAGCAGCAAGGCTGTGCCATCACAGCCACTGCTCCT
>NW_010518482.1:188298-189591 GCF_000687285.1 Phaethon lepturus
ACCGGCAGGCCGGTGCCCTCCCAGCCACTGCTCTTGGGCAGCGGTCGCTCTGGAAATATTGCAGACGACCGGCTTTATCCACTTTCTCTCTGCTCTGGGCATGTCCTTGAGGAGAGCGGCCGGAGCAATGAGCTGGGGACACGTTGCCTTAGTGGGAATATACAGAGGCAGAAAATGGGAAGGAGCGGGACGAGGCGCTGCGTACAGCTATCGCTGTGGGATGCAGGGATCGCAGGGCCGCCGCGGACCACTGGGATCGTCTGGCTTCACCCCCCGCACAGCACAGGGCGCGGAAGCGCCGGCAGTTAGTGCCTGTTCCGAGGCGGGTGCTGGTGGCTCAGCAGCAGGGTCTCTTTCACCCAGAGCCTGGCTTTCGGGTGGATTTGAAATGGGCTGCTTGGAGCGTGCTGGCACTAACCTACCTTTGTCTGCGTGCGCCTGTGTGTATACTTTTATATATATATGTTTATATATATACACACACATCTATGTGTGTGTGTGATCGGTGTATTGGCGCTACTGTGTGTCCTGAATCTTTCCTCCAGGCTGGAGTTCAGCCCGTTTGGAGCACGGTTACGTGTTTTGCAAATGATAAAACCTCTTTGTGCAAAAGCTTCACCTGAATTGCTCTAAAAATACCGTGCAGCTGCCTGTGGAGATTCCCAACATTGTGTGTGTGTGCGCGTGCGCACGTGTGTGCGCGCAGCCTTTTCTGCCTGTGCTGTCTCCTGTCTCTCTGTGCAGTGCTCACACCTTTGGTTTCTCCTGTGTCTGTTTAAGCCAGGGCAGATTATATTTGGTGCGAAAACGCATCACACCACTTTCTGCATTCTGAACCAACTGGAATTCCATCAGCAGGATTCGGTCAGTGCGGGCAAGGTTTTGCTTCTGGTTGTTACAAATCTTCACCCAAATGAAGCCCAGTTTCTGTCGTTAGAGAAAAGCTCCCAAATGTCAATGTGCAGTTTGTCATGTACAGTGTAGTTGTCCTAAATGTGATACTGCTGGTGGAGAGGAGTATTTGCAGACGCTTTCCCCAGAGGGAAGGGAGAGGCTGCAGAGTGCTGCAGCTTTATCCTCCGTGACCAGCTCTGGGGAAGCTCGCAGGGCAGCGTCCGGTGGGCTGGGAGGATTCTGCTGGTCCCCATTTATAGAGGAGCCTTTGCCAGAGGAGATTTCCCGGCCATAAGCCCTCCCCAGTGCGGTCACTACCTAAACCAAGGAGCGGAGGAGCTGCGTGGCTGCCCAGCCCCATGCCCTCCTCCCCTCTCTAGGTCCATCGTTTCTCCTTCC
>NW_010518482.1:189974-190463 GCF_000687285.1 Phaethon lepturus
CCCCCCCCCCCCTCCTTGGCCCCTTCTTTCCCCCTCCCTGCCGTATTTCTCCACCTCCCGTGACGTGGTTGCTCCTCGCAGGTCGTGGTGTGCTCCTTGCAGCAGACTCCACTGGCGAAACCACTTTGCCTGGTGACCGCCCTGCCCTGAGCTTGTGTCCGTGTTACGTGGCACAAAGCAGCGTCCCCGACGGCTACGTGGGACGGCCCTCTCGCCCCTCCCCAGCTGCCTGGGTTTCCTCTGAGGAAGTCTCTCCAGCGCAGCGTGGTTGCTCCTCGCAGGTCGTGGTGTGCTCCTTGCAGCAGACTCCACTGGCGAAACCACTTTGCCTGGTGACCGCCCTGCCCTGAGCTTGTGTCCGTGTTACGTGGCACAAAGCAGCGTCCCCGACGGCTACGTGGGACGGCCCTCTCGCCCCTCCCCAGCTGCCTGGGTTTCCTCTGAGGAAGTCTCTCCAGCGCAGGGCCTAGTCCCGCACGTCCCCGCGCC
>NW_010518483.1:0-1132 GCF_000687285.1 Phaethon lepturus
GGCCTGGGTGCCGCTCGCCGGGCTGGCGCTCGACTCGTGGGTGGACGTACCTGGGTCATCGTCGCACACGTCCTCGCAGCCGGAGGAGGGCTGTGCGTCAGCTCTGTGCGTGGAGGCCGCCTGCACGGGGAGAGCAAGGGCACGGGCAGGGAAGGGAAGGGGTGACTGGGGGACCACCAGGAATCTCCCCGTCACACGCATCCCGGGCACTGCGCCTGCCTCTGGCGCCTCGGCATGCCGAGCGCCAGCCACGCATGCCTGTCTCGCCTGGTGCCACCAGTCCTGCTCCAAGGGAGAAGCCGCTGTATCTTCTTTGTTGTCCACTGCAGGGGCAAGGAGGGATGTGCCAGCGTGTTCCGGAGGGCTTTGAGGCAGTAACGAAGCCACTTCACCCTCGTGCGCTGCCAGGGAGGAGACAGTGGTGGAGCTGCTCTCTCCTTGTTGGTCACAAGACACGGGAGAAGCCATGCTTTCTCCATCCTCGTGTGCCCCTGGCATCAGAGGGGCTGTGGTGTCCTGTCCGAGAGGCTCTTCAGCCAAGGGAGGCTCGATGTCTTTTGGTGCAGCAGGTGTTGCAGCAGTCACCACATCCGTACTTTGTTCCAGGTCCTGCTGTTCTGCCGGCTGCAAGTTGAGTCCTTGGACCACAAGCACAGCCCTCCTGACGGCCTCGCTCACTGTGTAGTGGGCTGTGGCCTGCAGAAGCTCCTCATCATCCATGAGGCTGCTGTGTGGGGCAGGGGCCTGGCTCTCTGCGGCTGCGGCCCGCTCGCTGGAATGCGGTGCCTGTGTCTCCTCTTGTGCCGCGGGAGAGAGGAGCGCGTGGTGCCCCTCTTCCTCAGGGGCTCCGGCCTGGGAAGAAGCTGCCGGCTCGGCATCCGTGGGACTTGCCGGAGCAGGAGACGTGCTCTGCAGGTTGCCGGCTGCCTCTCCTGCTGCCTCTGTGCCCATGCTGCCGGGCTGGGCGTGCCCCTCCTGGGGGTCCTGGAAGAGCTCTGGGGCCAAGGGGTTAACCCAGATGTTGCAGATGGTGATTTCCCCGTCGGACAGCTCTGCGTTGCTGTCATCTTCTGCCTGCTCCTCCTTGGCCAAGACCCCCAGCTTCGCTGGCGCCTGCAGGACTGCCCGCACG